>NC_092003.1:8338211-8363109 GCF_044704955.1 Pristiophorus japonicus | reverse complement strand
CCCCTCACTCCTCCTCCCCCCCCTCACTCCTCCTCCCCCACCTCCTCACCCCCCAGGGCACCTCCACCTCCCCCTCCCCCCCAGGGCACCACCCGGTGTAACACAGCCCCTGTCGGTCTACACTGTGCGCCGACAGGGCCACCTCACACACCCCGCCTCTTCCAAAGGGCCCGATCTCCCCCAGTCTCTGCCCCACTCTCACACTCTCTCTCTGTGTGTGGGGTATTTACACACTCCACCCCCCGGTACCTGTGCGGTGTCCCGGGCCCCCCCCCCTCTCTCTCTCTCTCTCTCGGGGCGGTTTCCGGGGCAACCCGAGCGGCGGCGTGTGTCACCGGGAACTGTGTCCGGGAGGGGACTGAACCCAGTGAGGGAGGGAGGGAGAGTGTGAGGGAGATGGAACGAGAGTGAGAGAGTTTTTTTGGGGGGGAGGGGAGAGAGGGAGAGTGAGGGACAGAGAGGGAGAGAGAGAGCCAGACAGAGACTCCAGCTCTCCATCCCCCTCTCCTCCACCCTCCTCCACCCTCCTCTCCCAAACCCCTCATACACCGAGCCCTTTCTGCTTGGCACCTTACCCCTCATCCAACTGCCCCTGCCCCTCATCCCCTCCCGCTCATCCCCCTCCCTCTCTTCCCCTCCCCCTCATCCCCCTCCCTTCTCCATCATCCCCCTCCCTTCTCCATCATCCCCCTCCCTCTCTTCCCCGCCCACTCATCGTCCTCCTCCCTCATCCCCTTCTCCCTCATCCTCCTCCCTCTCATTGTCCTCCTCCCCCTCCCCGCACTCCTCTTCGCTCCTCGCCTTTCCTCCTCCGCCGACTCTCCCCCTCTTTCCTCCTCCCCCATTTTCCCACTCCCTTCCCCTTCTATCAGTCCATTGCCTCCCTGTCTATAGTTACACAGTGACTGACCCTAACCCTGAATAAACTGTGACACTGTACAGTTACACAGTGAGTGACCCTTACCCTGAATAAACACTGACTCTGTACAGTTACACAGTGAGTGACCCTTACCCAGAATAAACAGTGACTCTGTACAGTTACACAGTGAGTGACCCTTACCTTGAATAAACAGTGACTCTGTACAGTTACACAGTGAGTGACCCTTACCCTGAATAAACAGTGACACTGTACAGTTACACAGTGAGTGACCCTTACCCTGAATAAACAGTGACTCTGTACAGTTACACAGTGAGTGACCCTTACCCTGAATAAACAGTGACTCTGTACAGTTACACAGTGAGTGACCCTTACCCTGAATAAACACTGACTCTGTACAGTTACAGTGAGTGACCCTTACCCGGAATAAACAGTGACTCTGTACAGTAACACAGTGAGTGACCCTTACCCTGAATAAACAGTGACTCTGTACAGTTACACAGTGAGTGACCCTTACCCTGAATAAACAGTGACTCTGTACAGTTACAGTGAGTGACCCTTACCCTGAATAAACAGTGACTCTGTACAGTTACACAGTGAGTGACCCTTACCCTGAATAAACAGTGACTCTGCACAGTTACAGTGAGTGACCCTTACCCTGAATAAACAGTGACTCTGTACAGTTACACAGTGAGTGACCCTTACCCTGAATAAACAGTGACTCTGTACAGTTAAACAGTGAGTGACCCTTACCCTGAATAAACAGTGACTCTGTACAGTTACAGTGAGTGACACTTACCCTGAATAAACAGTGACTCTGTACAGTTACACAGTGAGTGACCCTTACCCTGAATAAACAGTGACTCTGTACAGTGACACAGTGAGTGACCCTTAACCTGAATAAACAGTGACTCTGTACAGTTACAGTGAGTGACCCTTACCCTGAATAAGCAGTGACTCTATGCAGTTATTGAATGACCCTTACCCTGAATAAACAGTGACTCTGTACAGTTACACAGTGTGTGACCCTTACCCTGAATAAACAGTGACCCTATACAGTTACAGTAAGAGACCCTTAACCTGAATAAACAGTGACTCTATACAGTTACACAGTGTGCGACCCTTCCCATGAATAAACAGTGACTCTGTACAGTTACACAGTGTGTGATCCTTACCCTGAATAAACAGTGACCCTATACAGTTACAGTAAGAGACCCTTAACCTGAATAAACAGTGACTCTATACTTACACAGTGTGCGACCCTTACCATGAATAAACAGTGACTCTGTACAGTTACACAGTGAGTGACCCTTACCCTGAATAAACAGTGACTCTGTACAGTTACAGTGAGTGACCCTTACCCTGAATAAACAGTGACTCTGTACAGTTACACAGTGAGTGACCCTTACCCTGAATAAACACTGACTCTGTACAGTTAGTGAGTGACCCTTACCCTGAATAAACACTGACTCTGTACAGTTACACAGTGAGTGACCCTTACCCTGAATAAACAGTGACTCTGTACAGTTACACAGTGAGTGACCCTTACCCTGAATAAACAGTGACTCTGTACAGTTACACAGTGAGTGACCCTTACCCTGAATAAACAGTGACACTGTACAGTTACACAGTGAGTGACCCTTACCCTGAATAAACAGCGAAATTCTGTACAGTTACAGTGAGTGACCCTTACCCTGAATAAACAGTGACTCTGTACAGTTACACAGTGAGTGACCCTTACCCTGAATAAACAGTGACTCTGTACAGTTACACAGTGAGTGACCCTTACCCTGAATAAACAGTGACTCTGTACAGTTACAGTGAGTGACCCTTACCCTGAATAAACAGTGACTCTGTACAGTTACACAGTGAGTGACCCTTACCCTGAATAAACAGTGACTCTGTACAGTTACAGTGAGTGACCCTTACCCTGAATAAACAGTGACTCTGTACAGTTACACAGTGAGTGACCCTTACCCTGAATAAACAGTGACTCTGTACAGTTACACAGTGAGTGACCCTTACCCTGAATAAACAGTGACTCTGTACAGTTAAACAGTGAGTGACCCTTACCCTGAATAAACAGTGACTCTGTACAGTTACAGTGAGTGACACTTACCCTGAATAAACAGTGACTCTGTACAGTTACACAGTGAGTGACCCTTACCCTGAATAAACAGTGACTCTGTACAGTTACACAGTGAGTGACCCTTAACCTGAATAAACAGTGACTCTGTACAGTTACAGTGAGTGACCCTTACCCTGAATAAACACTGACTCTGTACAGTTAGTGAGTGACCCTTACCCTGAATAAACAGTGACTCTGTACAGTTACACAGTGAGTGACCCTTACCCTGAATAAGCAGTGACTCTATGCAGTTATTGAATGACCCTTACCCTGAATAAACAGTGACTCTGTACAGTTACACAGTGTGTGACCCTTACCCTGAATAAACAGTGACCCTATACAGTTACAGTAAGAGACCCTTAACCTGAATAAACAGTGACTCTATACAGTTACACAGTGTGCGACCCTTACCATGAATAAACAGTGACTCTGTACAGTTACACAGTGTGTGACCCTTACCCTGAATAAACAGTGACCCTATACAGTTACAGTAAGAGACCCTTAACCTGAATAAACAGTGACTCTATACAGTTACACAGTGTGCGACCCTTACCATGAATAAACAGTGACTCTGTACAGTTACACAGTGAGTGACCCTTACCCTGAATAAACAGTGACTCTGTACAGTTACAGTGAGTGACCCTTACCCTGAATAAACAGTGACTCTGTACAGTTACACAGTGAGTGACCCTTACCCTGAATAAACACTGACTCTGTACAGTTAGTGAGTGACCCTTACCCTGAATAAACACTGACTCTGTACAGTTACACAGTGAGTGACCCTTACCCTGAATAAACAGTGACTCTGTACAGTTACACAGTGAGTGACCCTTACCCTGAATAAACAGTGACTCTGTACAGTTACACAGTGAGTGACCCTTACCCTGAATAAACAGTGACACTGTACAGTTACACAGTGAGTGACCCTTACCCTGAATAAACAGTGACTCTGTACAGTTACACAGTGAGTGACCCTTACCCTGAATAAACAGTGACTCTGTACAGTTACACAGTGAGTGACCCTTACCCTGAATAAACACTGACTCTGTACAGTTACAGTGAGTGACCCTTACCCTGAATAAACAGTGACTCTGTACAGTTACACAGTGAGTGACCCTTACCCTGAATAAACAGTGACTCTGTACAGTTACACAGTGAGTGACCCTTATCCTGAATAAACAGTGACTCTGTACAGTTACAGTGAGTGACCCTTACCCTGAATAAACAGTGACTCTGTACAGTTACACAGTGAGTGACCCTTACCCTGAATAAACAGTGACTCTGTACAGTTACAGTGAGCGACCCTTACCCTGAATAAACAGTGACTCTGTACAGTTACACAGTGAGTGACCCTTACCCTGAATAAACAGTGACTCTGTACAGTTAAACAGTGAGTGACCCTTACCCTGAATAAACAGTGACTCTGTACAGTTACAGTGAGTGACACTTACCCTGAATAAACAGTGACTCTGTACAGTTACACAGTGAGTGACCCTTACCCTGAATAAACAGTGACTCTGTATAGTTACACAGTGAGTGACCCTTAACCTGAATAAACAGTGACTCTGTACAGTTACAGTGAGTGACCCTTACCCTGAATAAGCAGTGACTCTATGCAGTTATTGAATGACCCTTACCCTGAATAAACAGTGACTCTGTACAGTTACACAGTGTGTGACCCTTACCCTGAATAAACAGTGACCCTATACAGTTACAGTAAGAGACCCTTAACCTGAATAAACAGTGACTCTATACAGTTACACAGTGTGCGACCCTTACCATGAATAAACAGTGACTCTGTACAGTTACACAGTGTGTGACCCTTACCCTGAATAAACAGTGACCCTATACAGTTACAGTAAGAGACCCTTAACCTGAATAAACAGTGACTCTATACAGTTACACAGTGTGCGACCCTTACCATGAATAAACAGTGACTCTGTACAGTTACACAGTGAGTGACACTTACCCTGAATAAACAGTGACTCTGTACAGTTACACAGTGAGTGACCCTTACCCTGAATAAACAGTGACTCTGTACAGTGACACAGTGAGTGACCCTTAACCTGAATAAACAGTGACTCTGTACAGTTACAGTGAGTGACCCTTACCCTGAATAAGCAGTGACTCTATGCAGTTATTGAATGACCCTTACCCTGAATAAACAGTGACTCTGTACAGTTACACAGTGTGTGACCCTTACCCTGAATAAACAGTGACCCTATACAGTTACAGTAAGAGACCCTTAACCTGAATAAACAGTGACTCTATACAGTTACACAGTGTGCGACCCTTCCCATGAATAAACAGTGACTCTGTACAGTTACACAGTGTGTGACCCTTACCCTGAATAAACAGTGACCCTATACAGTTACAGTAAGAGACCCTTAACCTGAATAAACAGTGACTCTATACTTACACAGTGTGCGACCCTTACCATGAATAAACAGTGACTCTGTACAGTTACACAGTGAGTGACCCTTACCCTGAATAAACAGTGACTCTGTACAGTTACAGTGAGTGACCCTTACCCTGAATAAACAGTGACTCTGTACAGTTACACAGTGAGTGACCCTTACCCTGAATAAACACTGACTCTGTACAGTTAGTGAGTGACCCTTACCCTGAATAAACACTGACTCTGTACAGTTACACAGTGAGTGACCCTTACCCTGAATAAACAGTGACTCTGTACAGTTACACAGTGAGTGACCCTTACCCTGAATAAACAGTGACTCTGTACAGTTACACAGTGAGTGACCCTTACCCTGAATAAACAGTGACACTGTACAGTTATACAGTGAGTGACCCTTACCCTGAATAAACAGTGACTCTGTACAGTTACACAGTGAGTGACCCTTACCCTGAATAAACAGTGACTCTGTACAGTTACACAGTGAGTGACCCTTACCCTGAATAAACAGCGAAATTCTGTACAGTTACAGTGAGTGACCCTTACCCTGAATAAACAGTGACTCTGTACAGTTACACAGTGAGTGACCCTTACCCTGAATAAACAGTGACTCTGTACAGTTACACAGTGAGTGACCCTTACCCTGAATAAACAGTGACTCTGTACAGTTACAGTGAGTGACCCTTACCCTGAATAAACAGTGACTCTGTACAGTTACACAGTGAGTGACCCTTACCCTGAATAAACAGTGACTCTGTACAGTTACAGTGAGTGACCCTTACCCTGAATAAACAGTGACTCTGTACAGTTACACAGTGAGTGACCCTTACCCTGAATAAACAGTGACTCTGTACAGTTACACAGTGAGTGACCCTTACCCTGAATAAACAGTGACTCTGTACAGTTAAACAGTGAGTGACCCTTACCCTGAATAAACAGTGACTCTGTACAGTTACAGTGAGTGACACTTACCCTGAATAAACAGTGACTCTGTACAGTTACACAGTGAGTGACCCTTACCCTGAATAAACAGTGACTCTGTACAGTTACACAGTGAGTGACCCTTAACCTGAATAAACAGTGACTCTGTACAGTTACAGTGAGTGACCCTTACCCTGAATAAACACTGACTCTGTACAGTTAGTGAGTGACCCTTACCCTGAATAAACAGTGACTCTGTACAGTTACACAGTGAGTGACCCTTACCCTGAATAAGCAGTGACTCTATGCAGTTATTGAATGACCCTTACCCTGAATAAACAGTGACTCTGTACAGTTACACAGTGTGTGACCCTTACCCTGAATAAACAGTGACCCTATACAGTTACAGTAAGAGACCCTTAACCTGAATAAACAGTGACTCTATACAGTTACACAGTGTGCGACCCTTACCATGAATAAACAGTGACTCTGTACAGTTACACAGTGTGTGACCCTTACCCTGAATAAACAGTGACCCTATACAGTTACAGTAAGAGACCCTTAACCTGAATAAACAGTGACTCTATACAGTTACACAGTGTGCGACCCTTACCATGAATAAACAGTGACTCTGTACAGTTACACAGTGAGTGACCCTTACCCTGAATAAACAGTGACTCTGTACAGTTACAGTGAGTGACCCTTACCCTGAATAAACAGTGACTCTGTACAGTTACACAGTGAGTGACCCTTACCCTGAATAAACACTGACTCTGTACAGTTAGTGAGTGACCCTTACCCTGAATAAACACTGACTCTGTACAGTTACACAGTGAGTGACCCTTACCCTGAATAAACAGTGACTCTGTACAGTTACACAGTGAGTGACCCTTACCCTGAATAAACAGTGACTCTGTACAGTTACACAGTGAGTGACCCTTACCCTGAATAAACAGTGACACTGTACAGTTACACAGTGAGTGACCCTTACCCTGAATAAACAGTGACTCTGTACAGTTACACAGTGAGTGACCCTTACCCTGAATAAACAGTGACTCTGTACAGTTACACAGTGAGTGACCCTTACCCTGAATAAACACTGACTCTGTACAGTTACAGTGAGTGACCCTTACCCTGAATAAACAGTGACTCTGTACAGTTACACAGTGAGTGACCCTTACCCTGAATAAACAGTGACTCTGTACAGTTACACAGTGAGTGACCCTTATCCTGAATAAACAGTGACTCTGTACAGTTACAGTGAGTGACCCTTACCCTGAATAAACAGTGACTCTGTACAGTTACACAGTGAGTGACCCTTACCCTGAATAAACAGTGACTCTGTACAGTTACAGTGAGCGACCCTTACCCTGAATAAACAGTGACTCTGTACAGTTACACAGTGAGTGACCCTTACCCTGAATAAACAGTGACTCTGTACAGTTAAACAGTGAGTGACCCTTACCCTGAATAAACAGTGACTCTGTACAGTTACAGTGAGTGACACTTACCCTGAATAAACAGTGACTCTGTACAGTTACACAGTGAGTGACCCTTACCCTGAATAAACAGTGACTCTGTATAGTTACACAGTGAGTGACCCTTAACCTGAATAAACAGTGACTCTGTACAGTTACAGTGAGTGACCCTTACCCTGAATAAGCAGTGACTCTATGCAGTTATTGAATGACCCTTACCCTGAATAAACAGTGACTCTGTACAGTTACACAGTGTGTGACCCTTACCCTGAATAAACAGTGACCCTATACAGTTACAGTAAGAGACCCTTAACCTGAATAAACAGTGACTCTATACAGTTACACAGTGTGCGACCCTTACCATGAATAAACAGTGACTCTGTACAGTTACACAGTGTGTGACCCTTACCCTGAATAAACAGTGACCCTATACAGTTACAGTAAGAGACCCTTAACCTGAATAAACAGTGACTCTATACAGTTACACAGTGTGCGACCCTTACCATGAATAAACAGTGACTCTGTACAGTTACACAGTGAGTGACCCTTACCCTGAATAAACAGTGACTCTGTACAGTTACAGTGAGTGACCCTTACCCTGAATAAACAGTGACTCTGTACAGTTACACAGTGAGTGACCCTTACCCTGAATAAACACTGACTCTGTACAGTTAGTGAGTGACCCTTACCCTGAATAAACACTGACTCTGTACAGTTACACAGTGAGTGACCCTTACCCTGAATAAACAGTGACTCTGTACAGTTGCACAGTGAGTGACCCTTACCCTGAATAAACAGTGACTCTGTACAGTTACACAGTGAGTGACCCTTACCCTGAATAAACAGTGACACTGTACAGTTATACAGTGAGTGACCCTTACCCTGAATAAACAGTGACTCTGTACAGTTACACAGTGAGTGACCCTTACCCTGAATAAACAGTGACTCTGTACAGTTACACAGTGAGTGACCCTTACCCTGAATAAACAGCGAAATTCTGTACAGTTACAGTGAGTGACCCTTATCCTGAATAAACAGTGACTCTGTACAGTTACACAGTGAGTGACCCTTACCCTGAATAAACAGTGACTCTGTACAGTTACACAGTGAGTGACCCTTACCCTGAATAAACAGTGACTCTGTGCAGTTACAGTGAGTGACCCTTACCCTGAATAAACAGTGACTCTGTACAGTTACACAGTGAGTGACCCTTACCCTGAATAAACAGTGACTCTGTACAGTTACAGTGAGTGACCCTTACCCTGAATAAACAGTGACTCTGTACAGTTACACAGTGAGTGACCCTTACCCTGAATAAACAGTGACTCTGTACCGTTACACAGTGAGTGACCCTTACCCTGAATAAACAGTGACTCTGTACAGTTAAACAGTGAGTGACCCTTACCCTGAATAAACAGTGACTCTGTACAGTTACAGTGAGTGACACTTACCCTGAATAAACAGTGACTCTGTACAGTTACACAGTGAGTGACCCTTACCCTGAATAAACAGTGACTCTGTACAGTTACACAGTGAGTGACCCTTAACCTGAATAAACAGTGACTCTGTACAGTTACAGTGAGTGACCCTTACCCTGAATAAACACTGACTCTGTACAGTTAGTGAGTGACCCTTACCCTGAATAAACAGTGACTCTGTACAGTTACACAGTGAGTGACCCTTACCCTGAATAAACAGCGAAATTCTGTACAGTTACAGTGAGTGACCCTTACCCTGAATAAACAGTGACTCTGTACAGTTACACAGTGAGTGACCCTTACCCTGAATAAACAGTGACTCTGTACAGTTACACAGTGAGTGACCCTTACCCTGAATAAACAGTGACTCTGTACAGTTACAGTGAGTGACCCTTACCCTGAATAAACAGTGACTCTGTACAGTTACACAGTGAGTGACCCTTACCCTGAATAAACAGTGAATCTGTACAGTTACACTGAGTGACCCTTACCCTGAATAAACAGTGACTCTGTACAGTTACACAGTGAGTGACCCTTACCCTGAATAAACAGTGACTCTGTACAGTTAAACAGTGAGTGACCCTTACCCTGAATAAACAGTGACTCTGTACAGTTACAGTGAGTGACACTTACCCTGAATAATCAGTGACTCTGTACAGTTACACAGTGAGTGACCCTTACCCTGAATAAACAGTGACTCTGTACAGTTACACAGTGAGTGACCCTTAACCTGAATAAACAGTGACTCTGTACAGTTACAGTGAGTGACCCTTACCCTGAATAAACACTGACTCTGTACAGTTAGTGAGTGACCCTTACCCTGAATAAACAGTGACTCTGTACAGTTACACAGTGAGTGACCCTTACCCTGAATAAGCAGTGACTCTATGCAGTTATTGAATGACCCTTACCCTGAATAAACAGTGACTCTGTACAGTTACACAGTGTGTGACCCTTACCCTGAATAAACAGTGACCCTATACAGTTACAGTAAGAGACCCTTAACCTGAATAAACAGTGACTCTATACAGTTACACAGTGTGCGACCCTTACCATGAATAAACAGTGACTCTGTACAGTTACACAGTGTGTGACCCTTACCCTGAATAAACAGTGACCCTATACAGTTACAGTAAGAGACCCTTAACCTGAATAAACAGTGACTCTATACAGTTACACAGTGTGCGACCCTTACCATGAATAAACAGTGACTCTGTACAGTTACACAGTGAGTGACCCTTACCCTGAATAAACAGTGACTCTGTACAGTTACAGTGAGTGACCCTTACCCTGAATAAACAGTGACTCTGTACAGTTACACAGTGAGTGACCCTTACCCTGAATAAACACTGACTCTGTACAGTTAGTGAGTGACCCTTACCCTGAATAAACACTGACTCTGTACAGTTACACA
This sequence comes from Pristiophorus japonicus, assembly GCF_044704955.1. NCBI lineage: Eukaryota > Metazoa > Chordata > Chondrichthyes > Pristiophoridae > Pristiophorus > Pristiophorus japonicus. Next base: position 8,352,400 of record NC_092003.1, on the reverse strand, counting down.
GTGAGTGACCCTTACCCTGAATAAACAGTGACTCTGTACAGTTACACAGTGAGTGACCCTTACCCTGAATAAACAGTGACTCTGTACAGTTACACAGTGAGTGACCCTTACCCTGAATAAACAGTGACACTGTACAGTTACACAGTGAGTGACCCTTACCCTGAATAAACAGTGACTCTGTACAGTTACACAGTGAGTGACCCTTACCCTGAATAAACAGTGACTCTGTACAGTTACACAGTGAGTGACCCTTACCCTGAATAAACACTGACTCTGTACAGTTACAGTGAGTGACCCTTACCCTGAATAAACAGTGACTCTGTACAGTTACACAGTGAGTGACCCTTACCCTGAATAAACAGTGACTCTGTACAGTTACACAGTGAGTGACCCTTATCCTGAATAAACAGTGACTCTGTACAGTTACAGTGAGTGACCCTTACCCTGAATAAACAGTGACTCTGTACAGTTACACAGTGAGTGACCCTTACCCTGAATAAACAGTGACTCTGTACAGTTACAGTGAGCGACCCTTACCCTGAATAAACAGTGACTCTGTACAGTTACACAGTGAGTGACCCTTACCCTGAATAAACAGTGACTCTGTACAGTTAAACAGTGAGTGACCCTTACCCTGAATAAACAGTGACTCTGTACAGTTACAGTGAGTGACACTTACCCTGAATAAACAGTGACTCTGTACAGTTACACAGTGAGTGACCCTTACCCTGAATAAACAGTGACTCTGTATAGTTACACAGTGAGTGACCCTTAACCTGAATAAACAGTGACTCTGTACAGTTACAGTGAGTGACCCTTACCCTGAATAAGCAGTGACTCTATGCAGTTATTGAATGACCCTTACCCTGAATAAACAGTGACTCTGTACAGTTACACAGTGTGTGACCCTTACCCTGAATAAACAGTGACCCTATACAGTTACAGTAAGAGACCCTTAACCTGAATAAACAGTGACTCTATACAGTTACACAGTGTGCGACCCTTACCATGAATAAACAGTGACTCTGTACAGTTACACAGTGTGTGACCCTTACCCTGAATAAACAGTGACCCTATACAGTTACAGTAAGAGACCCTTAACCTGAATAAACAGTGACTCTATACAGTTACACAGTGTGCGACCCTTACCATGAATAAACAGTGACTCTGTACAGTTACACAGTGAGTGACACTTACCCTGAATAAACAGTGACTCTGTACAGTTACACAGTGAGTGACCCTTACCCTGAATAAACAGTGACTCTGTACAGTGACACAGTGAGTGACCCTTAACCTGAATAAACAGTGACTCTGTACAGTTACAGTGAGTGACCCTTACCCTGAATAAGCAGTGACTCTATGCAGTTATTGAATGACCCTTACCCTGAATAAACAGTGACTCTGTACAGTTACACAGTGTGTGACCCTTACCCTGAATAAACAGTGACCCTATACAGTTACAGTAAGAGACCCTTAACCTGAATAAACAGTGACTCTATACAGTTACACAGTGTGCGACCCTTCCCATGAATAAACAGTGACTCTGTACAGTTACACAGTGTGTGACCCTTACCCTGAATAAACAGTGACCCTATACAGTTACAGTAAGAGACCCTTAACCTGAATAAACAGTGACTCTATACTTACACAGTGTGCGACCCTTACCATGAATAAACAGTGACTCTGTACAGTTACACAGTGAGTGACCCTTACCCTGAATAAACAGTGACTCTGTACAGTTACAGTGAGTGACCCTTACCCTGAATAAACAGTGACTCTGTACAGTTACACAGTGAGTGACCCTTACCCTGAATAAACACTGACTCTGTACAGTTAGTGAGTGACCCTTACCCTGAATAAACACTGACTCTGTACAGTTACACAGTGAGTGACCCTTACCCTGAATAAACAGTGACTCTGTACAGTTACACAGTGAGTGACCCTTACCCTGAATAAACAGTGACTCTGTACAGTTACACAGTGAGTGACCCTTACCCTGAATAAACAGTGACACTGTACAGTTATACAGTGAGTGACCCTTACCCTGAATAAACAGTGACTCTGTACAGTTACACAGTGAGTGACCCTTACCCTGAATAAACAGTGACTCTGTACAGTTACACAGTGAGTGACCCTTACCCTGAATAAACAGCGAAATTCTGTACAGTTACAGTGAGTGACCCTTACCCTGAATAAACAGTGACTCTGTACAGTTACACAGTGAGTGACCCTTACCCTGAATAAACAGTGACTCTGTACAGTTACACAGTGAGTGACCCTTACCCTGAATAAACAGTGACTCTGTACAGTTACAGTGAGTGACCCTTACCCTGAATAAACAGTGACTCTGTACAGTTACACAGTGAGTGACCCTTACCCTGAATAAACAGTGACTCTGTACAGTTACAGTGAGTGACCCTTACCCTGAATAAACAGTGACTCTGTACAGTTACACAGTGAGTGACCCTTACCCTGAATAAACAGTGACTCTGTACAGTTACACAGTGAGTGACCCTTACCCTGAATAAACAGTGACTCTGTACAGTTAAACAGTGAGTGACCCTTACCCTGAATAAACAGTGACTCTGTACAGTTACAGTGAGTGACACTTACCCTGAATAAACAGTGACTCTGTACAGTTACACAGTGAGTGACCCTTACCCTGAATAAACAGTGACTCTGTACAGTTACACAGTGAGTGACCCTTAACCTGAATAAACAGTGACTCTGTACAGTTACAGTGAGTGACCCTTACCCTGAATAAACACTGACTCTGTACAGTTAGTGAGTGACCCTTACCCTGAATAAACAGTGACTCTGTACAGTTACACAGTGAGTGACCCTTACCCTGAATAAGCAGTGACTCTATGCAGTTATTGAATGACCCTTACCCTGAATAAACAGTGACTCTGTACAGTTACACAGTGTGTGACCCTTACCCTGAATAAACAGTGACCCTATACAGTTACAGTAAGAGACCCTTAACCTGAATAAACAGTGACTCTATACAGTTACACAGTGTGCGACCCTTACCATGAATAAACAGTGACTCTGTACAGTTACACAGTGTGTGACCCTTACCCTGAATAAACAGTGACCCTATACAGTTACAGTAAGAGACCCTTAACCTGAATAAACAGTGACTCTATACAGTTACACAGTGTGCGACCCTTACCATGAATAAACAGTGACTCTGTACAGTTACACAGTGAGTGACCCTTACCCTGAATAAACAGTGACTCTGTACAGTTACAGTGAGTGACCCTTACCCTGAATAAACAGTGACTCTGTACAGTTACACAGTGAGTGACCCTTACCCTGAATAAACACTGACTCTGTACAGTTAGTGAGTGACCCTTACCCTGAATAAACACTGACTCTGTACAGTTACACAGTGAGTGACCCTTACCCTGAATAAACAGTGACTCTGTACAGTTACACAGTGAGTGACCCTTACCCTGAATAAACAGTGACTCTGTACAGTTACACAGTGAGTGACCCTTACCCTGAATAAACAGTGACACTGTACAGTTACACAGTGAGTGACCCTTACCCTGAATAAACAGTGACTCTGTACAGTTACACAGTGAGTGACCCTTACCCTGAATAAACAGTGACTCTGTACAGTTACACAGTGAGTGACCCTTACCCTGAATAAACACTGACTCTGTACAGTTACAGTGAGTGACCCTTACCCTGAATAAACAGTGACTCTGTACAGTTACACAGTGAGTGACCCTTACCCTGAATAAACAGTGACTCTGTACAGTTACACTGAGTGACCCTTACCCTGAATAAACAGTGACTCTGTACAGTTACACAGTGAGTGACCCTTACCCTGAATAAACAGTGACTCTGTACAGTTAAACAGTGAGTGACCCTTACCCTGAATAAACAGTGACTCTGTACAGTTACAGTGAGTGACACTTACCCTGAATAATCAGTGACTCTGTACAGTTACACAGTGAGTGACCCTTACCCTGAATAAACAGTGACTCTGTACAGTTACACAGTGAGTGACCCTTAACCTGAATAAACAGTGACTCTGTACAGTTACAGTGAGTGACCCTTACCCTGAATAAACACTGACTCTGTACAGTTAGTGAGTGACCCTTACCCTGAATAAACAGTGACTCTGTACAGTTACACAGTGAGTGACCCTTACCCTGAATAAGCAGTGACTCTATGCAGTTATTGAATGACCCTTACCCTGAATAAACAGTGACTCTGTACAGTTACACAGTGTGTGACCCTTACCCTGAATAAACAGTGACCCTATACAGTTACAGTAAGAGACCCTTAACCTGAATAAACAGTGACTCTATACAGTTACACAGTGTGCGACCCTTACCATGAATAAACAGTGACTCTGTACAGTTACACAGTGTGTGACCCTTACCCTGAATAAACAGTGACCCTATACAGTTACAGTAAGAGACCCTTAACCTGAATAAACAGTGACTCTATACAGTTACACAGTGTGCGACCCTTACCATGAATAAACAGTGACTCTGTACAGTTACACAGTGAGTGACCCTTACCCTGAATAAACAGTGACTCTGTACAGTTACAGTGAGTGACCCTTACCCTGAATAAACAGTGACTCTGTACAGTTACACAGTGAGTGACCCTTACCCTGAATAAACACTGACTCTGTACAGTTAGTGAGTGACCCTTACCCTGAATAAACACTGACTCTGTACAGTTACACAGTGAGTGACCCTTACCCTGAATAAACAGTGACTCTGTACAGTTACACAGTGAGTGACCCTTACCCTGAATAAACAGTGACTCTGTACAGTTACACAGTGAGTGACCCTTACCCTGAATAAACAGTGACACTGTACAGTTACACAGTGAGTGACCCTTACCCTGAATAAACAGTGACTCTGTACAGTTACACAGTGAGTGACCCTTACCCTGAATAAACAGTGACTCTGTACAGTTACACAGTGAGTGACCCTTACCCTGAATAAACACTGACTCTGTACAGTTACAGTGAGTGACCCTTACCCTGAATAAACAGTGACTCTGTACAGTTACACAGTGAGTGACCCTTACCCTGAATAAACAGTGACTCTGTACAGTTACACAGTGAGTGACCCTTATCCTGAATAAACAGTGACTCTGTACAGTTACAGTGAGTGACCCTTACCCTGAATAAACAGTGACTCTGTACAGTTACACAGTGAGTGACCCTTACCCTGAATAAACAGTGACTCTGTACAGTTACAGTGAGCGACCCTTACCCTGAATAAACAGTGACTCTGTACAGTTACACAGTGAGTGACCCTTACCCTGAATAAACAGTGACTCTGTACAGTTAAACAGTGAGTGACCCTTACCCTGAATAAACAGTGACTCTGTACAGTTACAGTGAGTGACACTTACCCTGAATAAACAGTGACTCTGTACAGTTACACAGTGAGTGACCCTTACCCTGAATAAACAGTGACTCTGTATAGTTACACAGTGAGTGACCCTTAACCTGAATAAACAGTGACTCTGTACAGTTACAGTGAGTGACCCTTACCCTGAATAAGCAGTGACTCTATGCAGTTATTGAATGACCCTTACCCTGAATAAACAGTGACTCTGTACAGTTACACAGTGTGTGACCCTTACCCTGAATAAACAGTGACCCTATACAGTTACAGTAAGAGACCCTTAACCTGAATAAACAGTGACTCTATACAGTTACACAGTGTGCGACCCTTACCATGAATAAACAGTGACTCTGTACAGTTACACAGTGTGTGACCCTTACCCTGAATAAACAGTGACCCTATACAGTTACAGTAAGAGACCCTTAACCTGAATAAACAGTGACTCTATACAGTTACACAGTGTGCGACCCTTACCATGAATAAACAGTGACTCTGTACAGTTACACAGTGAGTGACACTTACCCTGAATAAACAGTGACTCTGTACAGTTACACAGTGAGTGACCCTTACCCTGAATAAACAGTGACTCTGTACAGTGACACAGTGAGTGACCCTTAACCTGAATAAACAGTGACTCTGTACAGTTACAGTGAGTGACCCTTACCCTGAATAAGCAGTGACTCTATGCAGTTATTGAATGACCCTTACCCTGAATAAACAGTGACTCTGTACAGTTACACAGTGTGTGACCCTTACCCTGAATAAACAGTGACCCTATACAGTTACAGTAAGAGACCCTTAACCTGAATAAACAGTGACTCTATACAGTTACACAGTGTGCGACCCTTCCCATGAATAAACAGTGACTCTGTACAGTTACACAGTGTGTGACCCTTACCCTGAATAAACAGTGACCCTATACAGTTACAGTAAGAGACCCTTAACCTGAATAAACAGTGACTCTATACTTACACAGTGTGCGACCCTTACCATGAATAAACAGTGACTCTGTACAGTTACACAGTGAGTGACCCTTACCCTGAATAAACAGTGACTCTGTACAGTTACAGTGAGTGACCCTTACCCTGAATAAACAGTGACTCTGTACAGTTACACAGTGAGTGACCCTTACCCTGAATAAACACTGACTCTGTACAGTTAGTGAGTGACCCTTACCCTGAATAAACACTGACTCTGTACAGTTACACAGTGAGTGACCCTTACCCTGAATAAACAGTGACTCTGTACAGTTACACAGTGAGTGACCCTTACCCTGAATAAACAGTGACTCTGTACAGTTACACAGTGAGTGACCCTTACCCTGAATAAACAGTGACACTGTACAGTTATACAGTGAGTGACCCTTACCCTGAATAAACAGTGACTCTGTACAGTTACACAGTGAGTGACCCTTACCCTGAATAAACAGTGACTCTGTACAGTTACACAGTGAGTGACCCTTACCCTGAATAAACAGCGAAATTCTGTACAGTTACAGTGAGTGACCCTTACCCTGAATAAACAGTGACTCTGTACAGTTACACAGTGAGTGACCCTTACCCTGAATAAACAGTGACTCTGTACAGTTACACAGTGAGTGACCCTTACCCTGAATAAACAGTGACTCTGTACAGTTACAGTGAGTGACCCTTACCCTGAATAAACAGTGACTCTGTACAGTTACACAGTGGTTGACCCTTACCCTGAATAAACAGTGACTCTGTACAGTTACAGTGAGTGACCCTTACCCTGAATAAACAGTGACTCTGTACAGTTACACAGTGAGTGACCCTTACCCTGAATAAACAGTGACTCTGTACAGTTACACAGTGAGTGACCCTTACCCTGAATAAACAGTGACTCTGTACAGTTAAACAGTGAGTGACCCTTACCCTGAATAAACAGTGACTCTGTACAGTTACAGTGAGTGACACTTACCCTGAATAAACAGTGACTCTGTACAGTTACACAGTGAGTGACCCTTACCCTGAATAAACAGTGACTCTGTACAGTTACACAGTGAGTGACCCTTAACCTGAATAAACAGTGACTCTGTACAGTTACAGTGAGTGACCCTTACCCTGAATAAACACTGACTCTGTACAGTTAGTGAGTGACCCTTACCCTGAATAAACAGTGACTCTGTACAGTTACACAGTGAGTGACCCTTACCCTGAATAAGCAGTGACTCTATGCAGTTATTGAATGACCCTTACCCTGAATAAACAGTGACTCTGTACAGTTACACAGTGTGTGACCCTTACCCTGAATAAACAGTGACCCTATACAGTTACAGTAAGAGACCCTTAACCTGAATAAACAGTGACTCTATACAGTTACACAGTGTGCGACCCTTACCATGAATAAACAGTGACTCTGTACAGTTACACAGTGTGTGACCCTTACCCTGAATAAACAGTGACCCTATACAGTTACAGTAAGAGACCCTTAACCTGAATAAACAGTGACTCTATACAGTTACACAGTGTGCGACCCTTACCATGAATAAACAGTGACTCTGTACAGTTACACAGTGAGTGACCCTTACCCTGAATAAACAGTGACTCTGTACAGTTACAGTGAGTGACCCTTACCCTGAATAAACAGTGACTCTGTACAGTTACACAGTGAGTGACCCTTACCCTGAATAAACACTGACTCTGTACAGTTAGTGAGTGACCCTTACCCTGAATAAACACTGACTCTGTACAGTTACACAGTGAGTGACCCTTACCCTGAATAAACAGTGACTCTGTACAGTTACACAGTGAGTGACCCTTACCCTGAATAAACAGTGACTCTGTACAGTTACACAGTGAGTGACCCTTACCCTGAATAAACAGTGACACTGTACAGTTACACAGTGAGTGACCCTTACCCTGAATAAACAGTGACTCTGTACAGTTACACAGTGAGTGACCCTTACCCTGAATAAACAGTGACTCTGTACAGTTACACAGTGAGTGACCCTTACCCTGAATAAACACTGACTCTGTACAGTTACAGTGAGTGACCCTTACCCTGAATAAACAGTGACTCTGTACAGTTACACAGTGAGTGACGCTTACCCTGAATAAACAGTGACTCTGTACAGTTACACAGTGAGTGACCCTTATCCTGAATAAACAGTGACTCTGTACAGTTACAGTGAGTGACCCTTACCCTGAATAAACAGTGACTCTGTACAGTTACACAGTGAGTGACCCTTACCCTGAATAAACAGTGACTCTGTACAGTTACAGTGAGCGACCCTTACCCTGAATAAACAGTGACTCTGTACAGTTACACAGTGAGTGACCCTTACCCTGAATAAACAGTGACTCTGTACAGTTAAACAGTGAGTGACCCTTACCCTGAATAAACAGTGACTCTGTACAGTTACAGTGAGTGACACTTACCCTGAATAAACAGTGACTCTGTACAGTTACACAGTGAGTGACCCTTACCCTGAATAAACAGTGACTCTGTATAGTTACACAGTGAGTGACCCTTAACCTGAATAAACAGTGACTCTGTACAGTTACAGTGAGTGACCCTTACCCTGAATAAGCAGTGACTCTATGCAGTTATTGAATGACCCTTACCCTGAATAAACAGTGACTCTGTACAGTTACACAGTGTGTGACCCTTACCCTGAATAAACAGTGACCCTATACAGTTACAGTAAGAGACCCTTAACCTGAATAAACAGTGACTCTATACAGTTACACAGTGTGCGACCCTTACCATGAATAAACAGTGACTCTGTACAGTTACACAGTGTGTGACCCTTACCCTGAATAAACAGTGACCCTATACAGTTACAGTAAGAGACCCTTAACCTGAATAAACAGTGACTCTATACAGTTACACAGTGTGCGACCCTTACCATGAATAAACAGTGACTCTGTACAGTTACACAGTGAGTGACCCTTACCCTGAATAAACAGTGACTCTGTACAGTTACAGTGAGTGACCCTTACCCTGAATAAACAGTGACTCTGTACAGTTACACAGTGAGTGACCCTTACCCTGAATAAACACTGACTCTGTACAGTTAGTGAGTGACCCTTACCCTGAATAAACACTGACTCTGTACAGTTACACAGTGAGTGACCCTTACCCTGAATAAACAGTGACTCTGTACAGTTACACAGTGAGTGACCCTTACCCTGAATAAACAGTGACTCTGTACCGTTACACAGTGAGTGACCCTTACCCTGAATAAACAGTGACTCTGTACAGTTAAACAGTGAGTGACCCTTACCCTGAATAAACAGTGACTCTGTACAGTTACAGTGAGTGACACTTACCCTGAATAAACAGTGACTCTGTACAGTTACACAGTGAGTGACCCTTACCCTGAATAAACAGTGACTCTGTACAGTTACACAGTGAGTGACCCTTAACCTGAATAAACAGTGACTCTGTACAGTTACAGTGAGTGACCCTTACCCTGAATAAACACTGACTCTGTACAGTTAGTGAGTGACCCTTACCCTGAATAAACAGTGACTCTGTACAGTTACACAGTGAGTGACCCTTACCCTGAATAAACAGCGAAATTCTGTACAGTTACAGTGAGTGACCCTTACCCTGAATAAACAGTGACTCTGTACAGTTACACAGTGAGTGACCCTTACCCTGAATAAACAGTGACTCTGTACAGTTACACAGTGAGTGACCCTTACCCTGAATAAACAGTGACTCTGTACAGTTACAGTGAGTGACCCTTACCCTGAATAAACAGTGACTCTGTACAGTTACACAGTGAGTGACCCTTACCCTGAATAAACAGTGACTCTGTACAGTTACACTGAGTGACCCTTACCCTGAATAAACAGTGACTCTGTACAGTTACACAGTGAGTGACCCTTACCCTGAATAAACAGTGACTCTGTACAGTTAAACAGTGAGTGACCCTTACCCTGAATAAACAGTGACTCTGTACAGTTACAGTGAGTGACACTTACCCTGAATAATCAGTGACTCTGTACAGTTACACAGTGAGTGACCCTTACCCTGAATAAACAGTGACTCTGTACAGTTACACAGTGAGTGACCCTTAACCTGAATAAACAGTGACTCTGTACAGTTACAGTGAGTGACCCTTACCCTGAATAAACACTGACTCTGTACAGTTAGTGAGTGACCCTTACCCTGAATAAACAGTGACTCTGTACAGTTACACAGTGAGTGACCCTTACCCTGAATAAGCAGTGACTCTATGCAGTTATTGAATGACCCTTACCCTGAATAAACAGTGACTTTGTACAGTTACACAGTGTGTGACCCTTACCCTGAATAAACAGTGACCCTATACAGTTACAGTAAGAGACCCTTAACCTGAATAAACAGTGACTCTATACAGTTACACAGTGTGCGACCCTTACCATGAATAAACAGTGACTCTGTACAGTTACACAGTGTGTGACCCTTACCCTGAATAAACAGTGACCCTATACAGTTACAGTAAGAGACCCTTAACCTGAATAAACAGTGACTCTATACAGTTACACAGTGTGCGACCCTTACCATGAATAAACAGTGACTCTGTACAGTTACACAGTGAGTGACCCTTACCCTGAATAAACAGTGACTCTCTACAGTTTTTTTTTTAAATATTATGTTGCCAATCTTTCCAATTCTTTGTCAAATCACAAACGCCAGAGGTCACCTTGCACACATCAAGGATCACTCTGCGCCAATGCTCTTAGCCAAAAGGCCTAGAGCCACTGCACCGTTCCTGGAAGTACTGCAATACCAGGTTCGTGCCATGGAGGTGGATGGGTCAATCCACCCCACCCATTCTCTACAGTTACAGTGAGTGACCCTTACCCTGAATAAACAGTGACTCTGTACAGTTACAGTGAGTGACCCTTACCCTGAATAAACAGTGACTCTGTACAGTTAGTGAGTGACCCTTACCCTGAATAAACAGTGACTCTCTACAGTTACAGTGAGTGACCCTTACCCTGAATAAACAGTGACTCTCTACAGTTACACAGTGAGTGACCCTTACCCTGAATAAACAGTGACTCTGTACAGTTACAGCGAGTGACCCTTACCCTGAATAAACAGTGACTCTGTACAGTTACAGCGAGTGACCCTTACCCTGAATAAACAGTGACTCTGTACAGTTACACAGTGAGTGATCCTTACCCTGAATAAACAGTGACCCTGGATGCTTCCTTAGACTCAATATCTGCGGGGTTTGACTGGAACATTAGCTGGCAGTCAGTGAATAATGAAAGTGTAAGTGCCTCATTAGACCCAGTTACTCATGCGCTGTTTCACTAAGATGCTTGAAAGCTGGAAACAGTTGAATAATTGAGGAGCTGTGGGAATCGAGGTCTGAGCGCGGTGTTGCAGGGAAGGTTTTGGACATGCAGCGAGCCCTGGAGATTTACAGTCAGTCTGTGAGCGACCCCACCCCCACGCTCACTCTCGTTCATCATCATCATCGTAGGCGGTCCCTCGAAGCGAGGATGACTTGCTTCCAGGCCGCAAAGGGATGAGTTCACAAGTGTTTCAATGAAGGACCTAGTATTCCAGATCCCGAACTACATCCTGAAGGGTGGAAGATGCCTGGGGGTGGGTTTTTTTTAACGTGGGGTGGCCGTTGCACACCAGCCACCACACGGGGCTTGACAGAGCGAGGTCTCGGTCCAGGGGCAAGGGTTAACCAGGACGACTGGAGACCAGCTCTGCTGCACGGACCCAGTGCGCACACATATCGCACAGTGTGGGGCTGGGCCCTCGCCTCTCCTGGGCCCTGATCACATCGCTCCACGACTTCTCGCCACTCCTTCGCCCCGACCCTCGCCGCTCCTGCTGTGCCTGCCCACACTGCAGTCAGCCGTCGCCCTCCTGCAGCAGCACGCGCTGCTCCCTGCCATGGTATACCGCCACACACTGCTCCCTCCAATGGCCCCGGCCTCCTTGAAGGCCGGAACCGCCCTGATTTCCGGGCCGGGCCTCCGCACGCTGCCCCCTCAATGCGTGCAATCGAAACCGCGTGGAGATAAAGCTGCACCGTCACCGCGAATCGAACGAGGCTCCCCCGATAGCTGCCTGTGTAAATGATCTCGGGACTGATGCCGTCGGAAATTCATGCGAAGTTAATAAATTGTGTTGATTCGAGTAAAAAAAAAGGCCGTCTTTTTTTCACCCTCCTCCTGACCCGCGCGCCCCATCTCCTGAAGGGTAAGAGTACGATTCCGCGGGCGCTAGCCACCCCCTCTGGCTGCTGGATATTCGACTCTGGGGGCATCACACGGGTTGAGGAGGGGCGGGGTCCTGGTCCTCGGTTGGTGCCCGCCCGTGCTCGGCTGCTGGTGTCCCCGGTTGGCGATTGGGAGAGCAGGGAAAACCCTGGCCGATGCCTCGTCCCCTGGCCCCGGACAGTACTGAGGTCGACTGCGGTACTGAGGCCAACTGCCTGTTGCCGCACCCAGATCGAGATTAGCTATTGAGAGGGGTTGTGGGGGGCGGTGTTGGGAGCAGGCAGACTCAAAGCTGCAGCTTCCCTGGCCAGCTAGTCGCTGAAGTGTTTATATTAGGAGCTGTGCACAACCCAGGGGTGGGGGGTCTCATCCCAAGTCCCCAACCCACAGCCGGCAAAGTGGTTGACCCCCCAAGGCGATTGATCTGCCTGCGGAGGGCTGCGGGGGAGCGCCGCAAGGTCTTAAAGGCGGGCAGACAAGCCTCGGTGTGATGCCTACCCTGCCCGCATATCCATCCTGGTTTAACAGTGGTGGTGGTGGGATCGTGGGCTCGGCTGGTGGAGGAGGGGGCAGCAGCCTCCTCACACCCCCCCTTTGTCTGTAGCCGTGACAATTTCCCACCCTAAATATGGAGGTGGTGGGCGAATGGGCTCAGGCATGAACGAGACAGCATTCATCAACGTACTAAAGATTGAATTATACCTGCATAGGATTCATTCTCATCCTCATTTTCAAATCCCTCTATGGCCCTCGCCCCCCCCTCCCTATCTCTGTAATCTCCTCCAGCCACCACAACCCCCATCGAGATCTCTGCGTTCCTCAAATTCTGCCCTCTTGAGCATCCCTGATTAGAAACATCCAAACTTAGAAAATAGGTGCAGGAGTAGGCCATTTGGCCCTTCGAGCCTGCACCGCCATTCAATATCATGGCTGATCATTCACCTCAGTACCCCTTTCCTATAGAAACATAGACCATAGATTATAATCGCTCCACCATCAGAAATAGCAGGAGTAGGCCATTTGGCCCCTCGAGCCTGCTCCGCCATTTAATACGATCATGGCTGACCCGATCATGGACTCAGCTCCACTTCCCCGCCCGCTCCCCATAACCCCTTAATCCCTTATCGGTTAAGAAAGCAGGAATGGAGTACTGAAGTTGCATGTTCAGCCATGAACTCATTGAATGGCGGTGCAGGCTAGAAGGGCCGAATGGCCTACTCCTGCACCTATTTTCTATGTTTCTATAAAGGAGTTAGATGTCGTCCTTACTACTAGGGGGATCAAGGGGTATGGCGAGAAAGCAGGAATGGGGTACTGAAATTGCATGTTCAGCCATGAACTCATTGAATGGCGGTGCAGGCTAGAAGGGCCGAATGGCCTACTCCTGCACCTATTTTCTATGTTTCTAAAACCACGTTCTGCTGCCTGGGGCCCCAAGCACTGGAACTCCCTCCCTAAACCTCTCTGCCTCTGCCTCTCCCTCTCCTTCTCCTCCTTGAAGACGCTCCTTAAAACCGACCTCTCTGGCCCAAGCTTTTGGTCGACTGCCCTAATTTCTCTTGTTGCCGATTTGTTCTTGTCTCGCAATTCGCCTTGG
>NC_092003.1:8298211-8333211 GCF_044704955.1 Pristiophorus japonicus | reverse complement strand
GGGTAGGTGAAGATAAGATACAGATCAGCCATGACCTGATTGAAGGGCGGAATAGGCCGGAGGGGCAGAAGGGCCTCCTCCTTCTTCCTGCGTCTTCGGGATTGCATTTTTCCTCGGAGCCTCTGGGCTTGTGTGGGCGAGGCTTGGCTGTGAAGCCTGCTGTGGTTGAATGGTCAACACTGGCGCGAGCGGTGACGGCTACCACTTGCGATGGCAGATGGGCCCGTCTGTTCCCCGTCTACCTTTGGCCAGCAGGAAGGAGATGGTGGTGGGGTAGGGGAGTTCAGTGTATGGTGTGACTCACTCTCACACTCTCTCTCTCTCTCTCTCTCTCTCTCTCTCCTACAAGAGAATGCCTAAAGGTGATACGCCTGTTAACAGCACAATGAGTATAGCGCAGGCCAGGAAGCTCGTGGAGCAGCTAAAGATTGAGGCCAGCATGTATCGGATAAAGGTACGTAACTCTTCCCGAAATCAGCCAGGAAAATCCTGCTGTAGAATTCCTCCCCCTCTTCCCAGTATCTGAACCCCCACACGGACATTGAATCCCTGAACTATCCGTGCTCCAGTGTCTTGTCGGGAGAATCGTGCAGCCCAGAAGGATGCTGTTCGGCCTAGCGTGCCTGTGCTGGCTCTTTGAAAGAGCAGCCGTCCGCAACCCTGTCAGCTCCTCGCCCTCCAGTACCCGTCCAACTCCCTGTTACAATTATTGATGGCATCGGCTCCCAGCACCTTTTTTTCCGGTCGAGCGTACCCGATCCCCACAGCTCTCCGAGTGAGAACACTTCTCCTCATCGCCCCTCCAGATCATTTGCCAATGATTATTGACCCACTCGCCAGAGGCAACAGTTTTTCCTCTCAACTGCTTTATCAAAGCTTCTCCTCATCTTGAAAACCGCTCTTGGGTCAACTTTTCACCTTCTCCGCTGTCCCCGTGTCAGTTGTGGCTTCGTGGGTGGCATATTGGCCTCTGAGTCAGAGGGTTGTGGGTTCGAGTCCCACTCCAGAGCCTCAAGCCCATAATCCAGGCCGACACTCCCAGTGTGGTACTGAGGGAGCGCCGCACTGTCGGAGGGGCGGTACTGAGGGAGCGCCGCACTGTCGGAGGGGCAGTACTGAGGGAGCGCCGTACTGCGCTGTCGGAGGGGCGGTACTGAGGGAGTGCCGCACTGTCGGAGGGGCGGTACTGAGGGAGCGCCGCACTGTCGGAGGGGCGGTACTGAGGGAGCGCCGCACTGTCGGAGGGGCGGTACTGAGGGAGCGCCGCACTGTCGGAGGGGCGGTACTGAGGGAGCGCCGCACTGTCGGAGGGGCGGTACTGAGGGAGCGCCGTACTGCGCTGTCGGAGGGGCGGTACTGAGGGAGCGCCGCACTGTCGGAGGGGCAGTACTGAGGGAGCGCCGCACTGTCGGAGGGGCCGTTTTTCGGATGAGTCATTAAACCGAGGCCCCGTCTGCCCCCTCGGGTGGACGTAAAAGATCCCGGGGCCACTATTGGAAGACGAGCAGGGGGAAGTTCTCCCCGGTGTCCTGGGGCCAATACTTATCCCTCAACCAACACCTATGAATGAGATATTTGGACTGTTGGGGAACCGAGGGATATGGGGATCGGGCGTAAAAGTGGGATTTGAGGTGGAAGATCTCATTTGAATGGCGGAGCAGGCTCGAGGGGCGGTGGGGCCTACCCCTGCTCCTATTTCTTATGTTCTACTGATCTGGGTCATTATCACGTTGCTGTGTGTGGGAGCTTGCTGTGCGCAAATTGGCGTTTCCCACATTACAACAGTGACTGCACTCCAAAAAGTACTTCATGGGCTGTGAAGCGCTTCGAGATGTCCGGTGGTTGTGAAAGGTGCTATATAAATGCAAGTCTTTCTCTCTCTCTCTGTCTCTCTCTCTCTGTCTCTCTCTCTCTCTCCATCGCCCCCGCCCCCACCCCCACCCCCCCCCCCCTCACTTTGGCAGGTTTCGAAAGCTGCTGCCGATTTAATGGCCCACTGCGATGCCCATGCCTGCGAGGACCCATTGATCACCCCGGTGCCAACTTCCGAAAACCCCTTTCGGGAGAAGAAGTTCTTCTGCGTGCTTTTATGAGGCCCGAGGGCGGGATTGGAAGCAGGACTAGGATGGCAATTTGTCATTCGGGAGGTCGCTCAGATTTAAAGGGTTTGCTGTTCCACCAATAAACCAGCCTGTTGCTCTTTCCATACCCGCATCGCTTCGTTCTCTGTCTAAATCCTCGCTGTCTCTCGTGTTTTTTTAATTATTAAACCGTTCGACCTGTGACCCGCAGGTGAAGCCGGGTTCGAGAGGGGCAGCATAATTAGACCAGGGCACGCTGGCCTCATTCAACAATAACAATGTACGTTTATGTAGCACCTTTACCATCCCGAGGTGCTTCACAGCAACACTGTCAAACACAATTTGCGTAAGCAGCTATTGGGCCGGGTGACCAAAAGCTTGGGAAGGAGACCAGAACTGGCCACACTACACCAGCTGTGGACTCCCCGGGGCCCGATACAATTGCTTTCAGCCTCGAAACGAAGCCTCCAACATGTGATTCTCATAAAGGCAGCGGAGGGCGCGTCGTTGGGCTGAGTGAGCCAGGAGGCCGAGGGGAGAGGAGTTTGCGAGGGGCTGTGGGAGCGGGGAAAGAGTGAGCGGACGTACAAGATCCCGGACGTGGAAGAAGAGCTGGGGAGTTCTACCGGCGGCCTGGGCAATATTTATCTCGGGATTGACATCACAAAAACAGATAATCTGGTCATTTATCACATTGCTGTTTCTGTTTGACCGGGGCCCGGGAGAGGCGTTAGCTCGGGGCCCAGGAGAGCCCAGGGGGCAGCACGGGCCCAGCCCCACACTGTGCGATATGTGCGCGCACTGGGTCCGTGCAGCAGAGCTGGTCTCCAGTCGTCCAGGTTAACCCTTGCCACTGGACCGAGGCCTCGCTCTGTCAAGCCCCGTGTGGTGGCTGGTGTGCAACGGTCACCCCACGTTAAGAAAAATCCACCCACAGGCATCTTCCACCCTTCGGGATGCAGTTCAGGATCCGGAATATTAGGTCCTTCATTGAAACACCTGCGATCATTTTGATGTGGAAGCAAGTCACCCTCGATTCGAGGGACTGCCTATGATGATGATGGTTAAAGAGGTCGGTTTTAAGGAGCGTCTTGAAGGAGGAGAGAGAAGCGGAGAGGTTTAGGGAGGGAGTTCCAGAGCTTGGGGCCTGGGCAACTGAAGTCACGGCCGCCAATGGTGGAGTGATTTATAATCGGGAGATGCACAAGAGGGCAGAATTGGAGGAGTGCAGAGATCTCGGGTGGCACGAGGGGAGGGGGGCGGTGTTGTGAGGCTTGACTGCACGGATGGGAATTTTTTTAAATTGAGGTGTTGCAGGACCAGGAGCCAATGTCGGTCAGCGAGCACAGGGGGTGATGGGTGAGTGGGACTCGGTGCGAGTTAGGACACGGGGGCAGTGAGCACAGGGGGTGATGGGTGAGGGGTGAGCGGGACTCGATGCGAGTTAGGACACGGGGGCAGTGAGCACAGGGGGTGATGGGTGAGCGGGACTGGGTGCGAGTTAGGACACGGGGGCAGCGAGCACAGGGGGTGATGGGTGAGCGGGACTCGGGGCGAGTTAGGACACGGGGCAGCGAGCACAGGGGGTGATGGGTGAGGGGTGAGCGGGACTCGGTGCGAGTTAGGGCACGGGGGCAGCGAGCACAGGGGGTGATGGGTGAGCGGGACTCGGGGCGAGTTAGGACACGGGGCAGCGAGCACAGGGGATGATGGGTGAGCGGGACTCGGGGCGAGTTAGGACACGGGGCAGCGAGCACAGGGGGTGATGGGTGAGCGGGACTCGGTGCGAGTTAGGGCACGGGGGCAGCGAGCACAGAGGGTGATGGGTGAGCGGGACGCGGTGCGAGTTAGGACACGGGGTCAGCGAGCACAGGGGGTGATGGGTGAGCGGGACTGGGTGCGAGTTAGGGCACGGGGTCAGCGAGCACAGGGGGTGATGGGTGAGCGGGACTCGGTGCGAGTTAGGACACGGGGGCAGCGAGCACAGTGGGTGATGGGTGAGCAGGACTCGGTGCGAGTTAGGACACGGGGCAGCGAGCACAGGGGGTGATGGGTGAGCGGGACTCGGTGCAAGTTAGGACACGGGGGCAGCGAGCACAGGGGGTGATGGGTGAGCGGGACTCGGTGCGAGTTAGGACACGGGGGCAGCGAGCACAGGGGGTGATGGGTGAGCGGGACTCGGTGCGAGTTAGGACACGGGGCAGCGAGCACAGGGGGTGATGGGTGAGTGGGACTCGGTGCGAGTTAGGGCAACAGTTGCACGTGAGCTGAAGTTGATGGGAGACTGGCCCGGGGGAGGGTTGGAGGTGACAAAGGCACGGCTGAGGGTTTCGGCAGCGGATGAGCTGAGGCAAGGGGGCGGAGAGGGGCGATGTTACGGAGGTGGAAGTGGGCGTTCTTGGTGACGTGTGGTCGGAAGCTCAGCTCGGGGATCAACGCCAATCACGAATGTCCCCTGGTCTGGGCGATCGCAGCTGGACCTACAGTGGGGGGATGTTCGGTGTGTGAGGGTTGCAGCCCCTCTTCCAATATTTGAAGGGGCCGCTCCTCAAATTCTGGTTGCACTTCAGTCCCACGCTCCTGATCTTTGGGCACCCTGTGCGGAGGGGAGCGGGTAGGTCCGAGGGCCTCCTCGTGGGCCTGCTCCTGGGGCCTGGCCAAGGGGGCCATCAGCCGGTCCGGGCAGCGGGCGGTCGAGGGGGTTGTTCAGCCCGACTGCCCGCCTCTCTTCCGCGGTTACATCCGAGCCAGGGTGTCCCTGGAGATGGTGCCCGCGGTGTCCACCGGTACGCTCGGGGGCCTTCCGCGAGAGGTGGGCGCCGGAGGGACTGGAGTGCATCATCACCCCCGGCAACCAAATTTTAATTTGATTTTAAATGTCTAAAGTTTAATTTGTTTATTGTGCCGGTTTTAGTGCCCCCCCCCCCGCCTTTAGCCAGGGGGCACTTGTATAATTTGTAGTTTTAGTGCCCCCCAAAAAAACAAGGGGGCACTTGTTTGAAAGTCTTTAGTGTGTCCTCCCCACCCACCCCCGCCCGCCCCCTTTAATCAGGGGGCATTTGATTTAATTGTTTTCTACAAAAATAGTTGCAACTAGTGTCGACTCCTCTCGGGTGGTGGTGAGGGGTATGGGCTCCTGATCGCGCATTCTCGTGACTAATAACCGCTTCTCCAAGGTACAGCTGGGGCCCCTTCTGCAAAATGCTCGTGTGTGTGTGTGTGCGCGTCAAACGAGAGGATTGTACTTGGTGTGATGCACCACATAGCCAAATAGCCGACCGCCGCTTACTGTCCAGTTGCACCCGTGTCCTATGTTCTTACAGGTCGGCCTCTGTTATAGACTCTTACAGCACATAAGCAGGCCATTAGGCCCATCTTATTGAAACGTATAAGCTTCCGAGGGGGCTGGACAGGGTAGATGCAGAGAGGATGTTTCCCCTTGTGGGAGAATCTCGAACTAGGGGACAGAACTAGTCTCAGAATAAGGGGCCGCCCATTTAAAACGGAGATGAGGAGGAATTTCTTCTCTGCCCCAGGGAGCTGTGGAGGCTGGGTCATTGAATATATGCAAGTTGGAGATAGACAGATTTTTGAGCAGTAAGGGAGTGAAGAGTTATGGGGAGCGGGCGGGGAAGTGGAGTTGAGGCCAGGATCGGATCAGCCATGATCTTATTGAATGGCGGAGCAGGCTCGAGGGGCCACATAAGAAATAGGAGCAGGAGTCGGACATTCGGCCCCTCGAGCCTGCTCCACCATTTAATACGATCATGGCTGATCCGATCATGGACTCGGCTCCACTTCCCCGCCCGCTCCCCATAACCCCTTATCCCCTTATCGTTTAAGAAACTGTCTATTTCTGTCTTAAATTTATTCAATGTCCCGGCTTCCACAGCTCTCTGAGGCAGTGAATTCCACAGATTTACAACCCTCTGAGAGAAGAAATTCTTCCTCACCTTACTTTTAAATGGGCGACCCCTTATTCTAAGATCATGCCCTCTAGTTCTCATCTCCCCCATCAGTGGAAACATCCTCTCTGCATCCACCTTGTCGAGCCCCCTCATAATCTTAGACGTTTTGATAACATCACCTCTCATTCTTCTGAATTCCAATGAGTAGAGGCCCAACCTCCTCAACCTTTCCTCATAAGTCAACCTCCTCATCTCCGGAATCAACCGAGTGAACCTTCTCTGAACTGCCTCCAAAGCAAGTGTATCCTTTCGTAAATATGGAAACCAAAACTGCACGCAGTACTCCAGGTGTGGCCTCACCAATACCCTGTATAACTGTAGCAAGACTTCCCTGCTTTTATACTCCATCCCCCTTGCAATAAAGGCCAAGATACCATTGGCCTCCCTGATCACTTGCTGTACCTGCACACTAACCTTTTGTGTTTCATGCACAAGTACCCCCAGGTCCCGCTGTACTGCGGCACTTTGCAATCTCTCTCCATTTAAATAATAACTTGCTCTTTGATTTTTTTTCTGCCAAGTGCATGACCTCACACTTTCCGACATTATACTCCATCTGCCAAATTTTTGCCCACTCACTTAGCCTGTCTATGTCCTTTTGCAGATTTTTTGTGTCCTCCTCACACATTGCTTTTCCTCCCATCTTTGTATCGTCAGCAAACTTGGCTACGTTACACTCGGTCCCTTCTTCCAAGTCACTAATATAGATTGTAAATAGTTGGGCTCCCAGCACTGATCCCTGCGGCACCCCACTAGTTACTGGTTGCCAACCATTTATCCCAACTCTCTGTTTTCTGTTAGTTAGCCAATCCTCTATCCATGCTAATATATTACCTCCAACCCCGTGAACTTTTATCTTGTGTAGTAACCTTTTATGTGGCACCTTGTCAAATGCCTTCTGGAAATCCTGCTCCTATTTCTTATGTTCTTAGGTTTTTACGTGCCTGTGCTAGCTCTTTGAAAGAGAGACACCATGTCCTATCCCTCATAGCCCTGCACAATCTTTCCTTTTATAAGTCTTTATCTGATTCTCTTTTGAAAGTTACGATTAAGTCTGCTTCCACCGTCCTATCGGGCAGCGTGTTCCAGAAATCGGGAATGGGGCCTACTTGGCTGAATGATGTGTCGTTCTGATCCTAAAACTTCACAGAGTCAGGCTCCCTGGACAGATGTCCATTGGGAGCAGCCTGGGGTGTGGTGGGGTGTTTAAGGGCTTTGTGAATGCGCAGCTGCTGAATGGGACCTTGAACAAAATGAACCTCCAGGAGCAAGTCCTGTTGTTTTTGACGGACCCAACACTCAGTCTTTGATTTCGCTAACAACAAAAATAGACATGATTTAAAACTTCTTTACAACCAGTGCTTTAGACCAGTACTTTTCTGTGAGCTCCTGTAAATACAGACACACTCCCGGGGACCCCCTGTAAATACTGACACACTCCTGGGGATCCCCTGTAAATACAGACACACTCCCGGGGATCCCCTGTAAATACTGACACACTCCCGGGGACCCCCTGTAAATACAGACACACTCCCGGGGATCCCCTGTAAATACTGACACACTCCCGGGGTCCCCCTGTAAATACTGACACACTCCCGGGGATCCCCTGTAAATACTGACACACTCCCGGGGATCCCCTGTAAATACTGACACACTCCTGGGGACTCCCTGTAAATACTGACACACTCCTGGGGACTCCCTGTAAATACTGACACACTCCTGGGGACCCCCTGTAAATACTGACACACTCCTGGGGACCCCCTGTAAACACAGACACACTCCTGGGGACCCCCTGTAAATACAGACACACTCCCGGGGACCCCCTATAAATACAGACACACTCCCGGGGATCCCCTGTAAATACAGACACACTCCCGGGGACCCCCTGTAAATACTGACACACTCCCGGGGACCCCCTGTAAATACTGACACACTCCCGGAGACCATTCCAAAGAATGGTAACAGCTACCCAGAGGAAGAGAAAACAACGATTACAGAAAATGTTATTATCAGCCATGACCTTATTAAATGGCGGAGCAGGCTCGAGGGGCCGTACGGCCTACTCCTGCTCCTATTTCTTATGTTCTTAATGTACAGAATTAACTGGCTCGAATGTCATTAAAAAATAGAAATCCGTTGACCTGACAATCTGACTAGCACCCCACCCCCACCGCAACCCCGGGCTCTGAGGGCCCCAAGTTCGACACACTATGTCTGGCACCGTGCACATCAGGACAGTCCCTAAATGGTTGATTACACTTCTTCATACGCAGTCCCTCGTATCGAGGATGACTTGCTTCCACCAAAAAAAGATGAGTTCACAGGTGTTTCAATATTCTGGATCCCGAACTACATCCTGAAGGCTGGAAGAGGAACTTTCCTTTAATTTCTTCCTAAAGGACAGTGACTTGCGTGGGGCCGCAGTTCTGTGAACAATGTTAGACCACGTGGCGGAGGAGCGATGGGAGATCCTGGCGGAGGCGCGGCAAATGAGGGTGCGGGGGCCCAGGAGAGGCGAGGGCCCTGGGGCAGCACGGGCCCAGCCCCACACTGTGCGATATGTGTGCGCACTGGGTCCGTGCAGCAGAGCTGGTCTCCAGTCGTCCTGGTTAACCCTTGCCCCTGGACCAAGACCTCGCTCTGTCAAGCCCCGTGTGGTGGCTGGTGTGCAACGGCCACCCCACGTTAAAAAGATCCACCCACAGGCATCTTCCACCCTTCAGGATGTAGTTCGGGATCCGGAATATTGGGTCCTTCATTGAAACATCTGTGAACTCATCCCTTTTGGTGCGGAAGCAAATCATCCTCGCTTCGAGGGACCGCCTATGATGATGATTGGACTGTACAGTCAACTGAGAACTCACTTTTAGAGTTTAGAGAAGGGTTCACTAAACTAGTTTAATTCCGGGGATGAGGGGGTTGACTTATGAGGAAAGGTTGAGTAAGTTG
Source organism: Pristiophorus japonicus (assembly GCF_044704955.1). NCBI lineage: Eukaryota > Metazoa > Chordata > Chondrichthyes > Pristiophoridae > Pristiophorus > Pristiophorus japonicus. The sequence goes on along the minus strand of NC_092003.1, from coordinate 8,324,213 downwards.
GGCCTCTACTCATTGGAATTCAGAAGAATGAGAGGTGATCTTATCGAAACGTATAAGGCTTGACAAGGTGGATGCAGAGAGGATGTTTCCACTGATGGGGGAGACTAGAACTAGAGGGCATAGTCTTAGAATAAGGGGCCGCCCATTTAAAACTGAGATGAGGAGAAATTTCTTCTCTCAAGAGGGTTGTAAATCTGTGGAATTCGCTGCCTCAGAGAGCTGTGGAGGCTGGGTCATTGAATATATTTAAGGCGGAGATAGACAGCTTGTTGAGCGATAAGGGAGTCAAGGGTTATGGGGAGCGGGCGGGGAAGTGGAGCTGAGTCCATGATCGGATCAGCCATGATGGTATTAAATGGCGGGGCAGGCTTCGAGGGGCCGAATGGCCGACTCCTGCTCCTATTTCTTGTGCTCTTCCTGGATTCTGAGGGACTGCCTCTGATGATGTGGTGGAAAGGCTTTTAATGGGGGGGGGGGGGGGGGGAGGGTGGAAGTGAGAATGCTGCAAGAATTGCAAACCCCTGGTTGTGCATTAGCAGCCCCAGCAGTTGCTGGAATCTGGGGCAGGGATAGCTGCTGGGCGGGGTGTGACCTGCCGGGCTGCAGGGGGCGCTGTGGGCAGACCGCGGTACCCTCTTGGCGCGCCCTGTACCTTGTTGGCGGGGGTATATAAAGGGGCGGCGCGGCGGCGGGCGCTCCTTTCTCCAGCAGCGCGGCGCCGGAGACGGTGTGGCCCGGGGAGCGAGTGAGAAGGTTGGGACAATAATTCCGGTGTCGCGGCCTGGGGAGGAGGAGGAGGAGGGAGGGGGGGGGGGGAAGCCGGACGGTATATTTACCCACCGCCTTGTTTGCCGTCGGCGGCCGGCTCTTGGGTCGCCGCCGAGACGCCGTTTGGTGTTTTTATTTTCCTCCCCCACCGGCCGCTGTTAATGGCGGCCGCCGCCGTCCGTCTTCGGTGGGGCTTGCGCCTGCGCAGTGTGGCGAGCAGGAGCCCCCGAGGGGCGGGGGCGGGGTCTCGGTTGCTGTTGGCGACGGGTTTGCGGGGCAGCGAGTGCGCAGGCGCGGGACTGTGCCTGGGCTCTGGGCTGGGTGACCACGTGGTGGCCAGCAAAGGACCTTTAAATCCCTGGTTATTGATGTCCTCTGCCCAGGGCAACAGGTCCTTCCTCTGCACTCTCATCCCAATCATTTTACACACCATCACAGGCAGTCCCTCCAACCAGGGTGACCTGCTGCCACAAGAGTTTACAGGTGTTTCAATGAAATATAGAAAATAGGTGCAGGAGTAGGCCATTCAATATGATCATGGCTGATCATGCAACTTCAGTACCCCATTCCTGCTTTCTCTCCGTACCCCTTGATCCCTTTAGCCGTAAGGGCCACATCTAACTCCCTTTTGAACATATCCAACGAACTGGCCTCAACAACTTTCTGTGGTAGAGAATTCCACAGGTTCACAATTCTCTGAGTGAAGAAGTTTCTCCTCGTCTCGGTCCTAGATGGCTTACCCCATATCCTTCGATCCTGCAAATCCCCTGGCAGGACAGAGGCGTCAGCGTCCTCGACCAGGCCAACCTCCCCAGCATCGAAGCACTCTCCACACTCGACCAGCTCCGCTGGGCAGGGCCACATTGTTCGCATGCCCGACACGAGACTCCCGAGCGCTCTACTCGGGACTCCCTTCACGGCAAGTGAGCCCAAGGCGGGCAGAGGAAACGCTACAAGGGACACCCTCAAAGCCTCCCTGATAAAGTGCAACATCCCCACCGACACCTGGGAGTCCCTGGCCAAAGACCAGTCCGCCCTAAGTGGAGGAAGTGCATCCGGGAGGGCGCTGATCGCCGAGAGCGTGCAGAGACCAAGCGCAGGCAGCGGAAGGAGCGTGCGGCAAACCAGTCCCACCCTCCCTTTCCCTCAACGGCAGTCTGTGGCTCTCTTCTCGGACTGTTCAGCCATCAAAGAACTCACTTTGGGAGTGGAAGCAAGTTTTCCTCGATTCCGAGGGACTGCCTATGATGACAGAATTCCATGTGGCAGTCCCCTCCCCTCTGTGTAAAGTAATCTCTCCTCCCTCCCCTCCTGATTAATGATCCCCCCGCCCCCCCCATCCAGCCCCCACTTGTGACTGATTTTCCAACTGTCCATTCTGTTGAAACCCTGCATTGTTTCACCAGCCTCCCTTAATACTCTGAGCCTCTTCTGTTCCACGGCAACTCGGCCAGCTGCCCAGATGGTTTTAATTCTTAAGCTTTAGTTCCTGCAAGTCCTGCCTCTCTCAATTGTTTGGTCGGTTCGGGTTCGAGAATGGCAGGGGCTGCATTTATTGTCCGTCCCTAGGTGCTCAGAATAGCATCATCATAGGCAGTCCCTCGAAATCGAGGAAGACTTGCTTCCACTCTAAAAGTAAGTTCTCAGGCGACTGAACAGTCCAATACGGGAACCGCAGTCCCTGTCACAGGTAGGGCAGATAGTCGTTGAGGGAAGGGGTGGGTGGGACTGGTTTGCCGCACGCTCCTTCCGCTGCCTGCGCTTGGTCTCTGCACGCTCTCGGCGACGAGACTCGAGGTGCTCGGCGCCCTCCCGGATGCACTTCCTCCACTTAGGGCGGACTGGTCTTTGGCCAGGGACTCCCAGGTGTCGGTGGGGATGTTGCATTTTATTAGGGAGGCTTTGAGGGTGTCCCTGTAACGTTTCCTCTGCCCACCTTTGGCTCGCTTGCCATGAAGGAGTTCCGAGTAGAGCGCTTGCTTTGGGAGTCTCGTGTCTGGGGGACATGCGGACAATGTGGCCCTGCCCAGCGGAGCTGGTCGAGTGTGGGTCAGTGCTTCGATGCTGGGGATGTTGGCCTGGTCGAGGACGCTAACGTTGGTGCGTCTGTCCTCCCGGGGGATTTGTAGGATCTTGCGGAGACATCGTTTGTGATATATCTCCAGCGACTTGAGGTGTCTGCTGTACATGGTCCACGTCTCTGAGCCATACAGGAGGGCGGGTATCACTACAGCCCTGTAGGCCATGAGCCTGGTGGTGGATTTGAGGGTGTCCCTGTAACGTTTCCTCTGCCCACCTTTGGCTCGCTTGCCATGAAGGAGTTCCGAGTAGAGCGCTTGCTTTGGGAGTCTCGTGTCGGGCATATGTACAATGTGGCCCTGCCCAGCGGAGCTGACCGAGTGTGGTCAGTGCTTCAATGTTGGCCTGGTCGAGGACGCTTACGTTGGTGCGCCTGTCGGGGAATAGCGGCGGGCTGCCATTTGATACGCCACTCCGGGGAGTGCGTTTGGTGTGGGACGTGTCGGCCAAGTTGCATACAGACCTCAGGAGCTGCTCGCTGCTGCTCCGGGTAAAGCGGCCCCCTCCCCCTCCTGTTCTTGACACGCCTGCGTCTGCCTGTGGCCAGTGCGTGTTTATAGAGAGGGAAAGTGAACTCAGTGCTAAAGTCTTCGGTACCAGTGAGCTGCCATCTTCTGGTCCTATCCTCATTGACTGAGACACCCGGGTACCGGGATCGCCCCGCGTTCGGGCCCGTTTCCCGCGTGTTGCGGCGCGCGGGCAGGCTAAAAGCCGCGGGAACGCAGTGTGTTTGGGGGGGGGGGACTGAATATTTTACAGTGCGTGTTCCAGGTTGACGTTACCAGTTGATGCCGAGCTCTGCAAAACGGCAGAGCCTGTCGGGGAGTGAGTAGCTGTTGCTAGCTTGGTCGTCGTCTCCTGCCTGGAGCCTGTTTCAAACCGATGGTGCTCGCAGGCCGGGCGCTCATGCAGACGTGCCCCTTGCTACTGGAACTGGCCTCCACAGAAAGTTGTTGAGGCCAGTTCGTTAGATATATTCAAAAGCGAGTTAGATGTGGCCCTTACGGCTAAAGGGATCAAGGGGTATGGAGAGAAAGCAGGAATGGGGTACTGAAGTTGCATGATCAGCCATGATATTGAATGGTGGTGCAGGCTCGATTAGCCGAATGGCCTACTCCTGCACCTATTTTCTATGTTTCTATGGACCAAGACCTCGCTCTGTCAAGCCCGTGTGGTGGCTGGTGTGCAACGGTCACCCCACGTTAAAAAGATCCACCCACAGGCATCTTCCACCCTTCAGGATGTAGTTCGGGATCCGGAATATTGGGTCCTTCATTGAAACACCGTTGCACTTTTTGACGTGGAAGCAAGTCATCCTCGACTCGAGGGACTGCCTATGATGATGATGATGGTTTTGAACCCCACGTCAGCAGCATGTTGAAGCTGACTGGACGGGGGAGAATAACTGCGGAGTGACCGCTTCCCTCCATGGGGGGTGTGTGTGTGTGTGTGGGGAGGAACCGGCTGGTCCGCTGGGCAGAGAACCGGTCCCGTGTTTTTAAGCGATAGCGCGGGCCGATGCAAGTGTCGCTAAATCCGCCTTCTCTTCCCCGCAGGTTGAGATTGAGCCCAGCGGCTGCGAGGGAGGAGGGACCAGTCGGTGTAAGGAAGGGGAGCCCGCGGGGCGGGTAGGTAGGGCGGCGTGAACGAGATGGCCGCGTACAAGGAGTTCCGCAAACTGCGCGCGGCGGACCGGCCGTCGTTTCTGACCGGTCCGCGAGGAGACTGGTGTCGCGAGGCGGCCGAGTGCATCCAGGGTCGGGTGTCCCCGGGGTTAAAATCGGGCTGGATCGCGGGAGGCGCCCGCAGATGTCTTTGTCGTACCTTTGGGGCCAGTGTGCCAATCGTGGGGTCTGGGCGAGACCGCTGTCCCACCAGGGAGTGCAGCACCTACTTCAAACCACAAACGCTAGTTAGCGTATAATCTTAGCAAAACGTTACTGGGCCAACGTGTCCCTTTGCTAAACAGTCCCCCATTCTCAAAGGGCAGGATTCCATCACCGATAGGGGGGTGGGGGGGGTGTCAAAATCTCGACCTCCGATAAACGACTCGGACTCCTTCAGCTCCGGCAGAAGTTTCTTTAATTTACTTGCTAGCAAGGGAAACATCACACTCAGTCAATGGCTAAGTGAACACCTTCGAAATGGTACAATTTCACAAAATATTTATACAGTAAAACCCAAGTTCTGGCCTCTCCCTGTGTATTGGCTCTGTCTCGCAGTCAGTGAATACAGATAAAGAGTTAATTACTACATCCTTGTCCTGACATGGTTTCCAGATATTTCCTGTTGTCAGGGTTATTAGTCGGCCGGCCGGCCAGCCAGCCATCACTCGATGAGAGTGTGCTAATGAGCTATTACCTGCCTTGCATTGTGTCAGGATTGTCCAGTTTCCTGGTCAGTTATCTTTTTGCATCAAATGGATGAGGTCTGTGCAAGAGATAATGGCTGGTGGTTTGAGTACTTCGAAAAGGGTGGGGTTGGGTGGAACTGGTGTCGTATAGACAATAGGAGAGCACCATGGTGGCTATCAGCCATTTCAAGCCAGGTTTAGCTGTTTATGCAAGCCCACTGCTTTATGCAGAAAGTTCTGGAAGGACCAGTACTCCATTTTGTTTTATATTAAAAAGGGCACAAAAATACTGTGGTATCAGCTTGGATAAAAATACATTTCCACAGCGGGGGAGGGGAGATAGGGGGTGATTCGCTACAAATTCACATCTCTGGCCGCTAAATAAACCCACCAGACGGCGAGTTAAACTGTCGCGCTCACCTGCGGCATGGGAAGCGCGGAATGGACCGCCCTCCCGGGTTACACGAGGGTCCAAGTGAGCTATTGCAGCGGGAGCAAGATCAATACCAAAGAACAGGAGAGACCGTTGAAAACACTCGGCAGTAAACGACTGTTCCGGATATATTTTTAATCCGATGCTCTGGGTGCGGATACTCTGGGAAGGTGTGTCCTCCGTGCAGTTATCATCGTCGGCAGTCCCTCGGAATCGAGGAAGACTTGCTCCCACTCTTAACACGAGTCCTTAGGTGGCTGAACAGTCTAATACGTGAACCACAGTCCCTGTCACAGGGGGGACAGACAGTGGTCGAGGGAAGGGGAGGGTGGGACTGGTTTGCCGCACGCTCCTTCCGCTGCCTCCGCTCTCGGCGACGAGACTCGAGGTGCTCAGCGCCCTCCCGGATGCACTTCCTCCACTCAGGGCGGACTGGTCTTTGGCCAGGGACTCCCGGGTTTCGGTGGGGGATGTTGCACTTTATCAGGGAGGCTTTGAGGGTGGTCCCTTGTAACGTTTCCTCTGCCCACCTTTGGCTCGTTTGCCATGAAGGAGTTCCGAGTAGAGCGCTTGCTTTGGGAGTCTCATGTCTGGGGACATGCGGACAATGTGGCCCGTCCAACGGAGCTGGTCGAGTATGGTCAGTGCTTCGATGCTGGGGATGTTGGCCTGGTCGAGGATGCTAACGTTGGTGCGTCTGTCCTCCCGGGGGATTTGCAGGATCTTCAGAGTGATGCAGGGGTGAATACCCGAGAGTGGGTTTCTTACTGCAGCAACTAGCCGAGTTCTAATTCCAATAGTTGGGTGTAGCTTCTACTTAGTGCAGGATCTCGGTCCTGGAGCAGAAACCTTGCAATGTAACTGATGCTGGTCCAGTAATTGGTGCCACTGGAGAGGATGGGGTTATCCTGACTGGTAAGCTTGTCGTCTTCACCCTATCTTCCTCCCCAACCCCCAAACTCTTTCTCTCCCCCCCCCCCCCCCCCCCCCCCAGGGTTCACGGATGGTTTGTACTCTGAGCACTCTGTAATGGGACATTTTGAATCCATTCTGGGGCCGTTGGGCCTTGCTGGCCAGGCCTGCCATTTACTGGCCGTCCCGAGCTGCTGGGGGGAGGTAGAGGTGGGCCCCCTTCACTGCAGTCCGTGCGGTTCAGCCGCTCGATACACTCGAGGGGGGCCCCCCCCGCGGCCCGCTGGTGTGGGACTGCAGTCGGGTACAGGCCGGGCGGGGAACCACCTCGGGAACTCTCCTCGCTGCTGCTCCGGGTAAAGCAGCCCCCACCACCCCTCCTGTTCTTGACACGCCTGCGTCTGCCTGTGGCCAGTGCGTGTTTATAGAGAGGGAAAGTGAACTCAGTGCTAAAGTCTTCGGTACCAGTGAGCCGCCATCTTCTGGTCCTATCCTCATTGACTGAGACACCCAGGTAGCGGGATCGCCCTGCGTTCGGGCCCGTTTCCCCGGCGTGTTAGATAGAAGGACTTGCATTTATATAGCGCCTTTCACGACCACCGGATATCTCAAAGCGCTTTACAGCATCTGTTGAAGTAAAAATAGCTGTTTCATCATGTCCTAACTCGCACCCAGTCCCGCTCACCCATCACCCCCTGTGCTCGTTGTCCCGTGTCCTAACTCACACCAAGTCCCGCTCACCCATCACCCCCTGTGCTCGCTGCCCCGTGTCCTAACTCGCACCGAGTCCCGCTCACCCATCACCCCCTGTGCTCACTGCCCCGTGTCCTAACTCGCACCGAGTCCCGCTCACCCATCACCCCCGGTGCTTACTGGCCTACATTGGCTCCCAGTTAAGCAACGCCCTGATTTCAAAATTCTCATCCTTGTTTACAAATCCCTCCATGGCCCTCGCCCCTCCCTATCTCTGTAATCTCCTCCAGCCCCACAACCCCGCGAGATGTCTGCCCTCCTCTAAATCTGCCCTCCTGAGCATCCCTGATTATAATCGCTCCACCATCGATGGCCGTGCCTTCTGCTGCCTGGGCCCCAAGCTCTGGAACTCCCTCCCTAAACCTCTCCGCCTCTCTCTCCTCCTTTAAGGCCCTCCTTAAAACCGATCTCTCTGACCCAGATTTTGGTCGCCTGTCCCAATATCTCCTTATATGGCTCAGGGTCAGAGTGTGTCTGATTTACGCTCCTGTGACGCGACCGGGGACGTTTCACTACGTTAACGGCGCTATATAAATACAAGTTATTATCATCTTCTGCCCGTCTCTTGCCTCAGCCTGTTTTACACCCCACGCTGGCAGCATGTTGAAACATAGAAAATAGGTGCAGGAGTAGGCCATTCGGCCCTTCGAGCCTGCACCACCATTCAATATGATCGTAGCTGATCATTCACTTCAGTACCCCATTCCTGCTTTCTCTCCATACCCCCTGATCCCTTTAGCCGTAAGGGCCACATCTAACGAACTGCCCTCAACAACTTTTTGTGGTAGAGAATTCCACAGGTTCACAATTCTCTGGGTCAAGAAGTTTCTCCTCACCTCGGTCCTAAATGGCTTACCCCTTACCCTTAGACTGTGTGTCCCCTGGTTCTGGACTTCCCCAACATCGGGAACATTCTTTCTGCATCTAACCTGTCCAAAACTTCAAAATTTTATATGTTTCTATGAGATCCCCTCTCATTCTTCTAAATTCCAGCGAATATAAGCCTAGTCGATCCAGTCTTTCTTCATATGTCAGTCCTGCCATCCCGGGAATCAGTCTGGTGAACCTTCGCTGCACTCCCTCAATAACAAGAATGTCCTTCCTCAGATTAGGAGACCAAAACTGTACACAATATTCCAGGTGAGGCCTCACCAAGGCCCTGTACAGCTGCAGTAAGACCTCCCTGCTCCTATACTCAAATCCTCTCGCTATGAAGGCCAACATGCCATTTGCCGCCTTCACCGCCTGCTGTACCTGGACAGGGGAGATTAACTCTGGAGTGACGGCCTCCCTTCACAGGGTGTGTGTGTGTGGAAGGAATCGGCAGGTCCGGTGGTCAGAGAAACATCCCCGTGTGTTTAAACTGCAGAGTGAGCTGGTGCTCAGCAGGGCACGTGTTGGAGGTGTCACTAAATCCGCCTTTCTCCCCACAGGTTGAGGTTGAGTGGTGCACTGCGGCACAAACCTTGCAATGACTCGGGCCGGCCCGGCGAATGGTGCCACCGGAGAGGATGGGGTTATCCTGACTGGTAAGCTTGTCGTCTTCACTCGCTGCTCTCCCCCCCCCCCCCCCCAGTGTTCACGGATGGTTTGTACTCTGAGCACTCTGCAATGGGACATTTTGAATCCATTCTGGGGCCGTTGGGCCTTGCTGGCCAGGGCTGCCATTTACTGGCCGTCCCGAGCTGCTGGGGGGAGGTAGAGGTGGGCCCCCTTCACTGCAGTCCGTGTGGTTCAGCCGCTCGATACACTCGGGGGGCCTCCTCCCCCCGCGGCCCGCTGGTGTGGGACTGCAGTCGGGTACAGGCCGGGCGGGGAACCACCTCGGGAACTCTCCTCGCTGCTGCTCCGGGTAAAGCAGCCCCCACCACCCCTCCTGTTCTTGACACGCCTGCGTCTGCCTGTGGCCAGTGCGTGTTTATAGAGAGGGAAAGTGAACTCAGTGCTAAAGTCTTCGGTACCAGTGAGCCGCCATCTTCTGGTCCTATCCTCATTGACTGAGACACCCAGGTAGCGGGATCGCCCTGCGTTTGGGCCCGTTTCCCCGGCGTGTTAGATAGAAGGACTTGCATTTATATAGCGCCTTTCACGACCACCGGACATTTCAAAGCGCTTTACAGCCTCTGTTGAAGTGAAAATAGCTGTTTCATCATGTCCTAACTCGCACCGAGTCCCGCTCACCCATCACCCCCTGTGCTCGCTGCCCCGTGTCCTAACTTGCACCGAGTCCCGCTCACCCATCACCCCCTGTGCTCACTGCCCCGTGTCCTAACTCACACCAAGTCCCGCTCACCCATCACCCCCTGTGCTCGCTGCCCCGTGTCCTAACTCGCACCGAGTCCCGCTCACCCATCACCCCCTGTGCTCACTGACCCGTGTCCTAACTCGCACCGAGTCCAGCTCGCCCATCACCCCCTGTGCTCACTGCCCCCGTGTCCTAACTCGCACCGAGTCCCGCTCACCCATCACCCCCTATGCTCACTGCCCCGTGTCCTAACTCGCACCGAGTCCCGCTCACCCATCACCCCCTGTGCTCACTGACCCGTGTCCTAACTCGCTCCGAGTCCCGCTCACCCATCACCCCCGGTGCTCACTGGCCTACATTGGCTCCCAGTTAAGCAACGCCCTGATTTCAAAATTCTCATCCTTGTTTACAAATCCCTCCATGGCCCTCGCCCCTCCCTATCTCTGTAACCTCCTCCAGCCCCACAACCCCGCGAGATGTCTGCCCTCCTCTAAATCTGCCCTCCTGAGCATCCCTAATTATAATCGCTCCACCATCGGTGGCCGTGCCTTCTGCTGCCTGGGCCCCAAGCTCTGGAACTCCCTCCCTAAACCTCTCCGCCTGTCTCTCCTTTAAGGCGCTCCTTAAAACCGACCTCTCTGACCCAGATTTTAGTCGCCTGTCCCAATATCTCCTTATGTGGCTCGGGGTCAGAGTGTGTCTGATTTACGCTCCTGTGACGCGACCGGGGACGTTTCACTACGTTAACGGCGCTATATAAATACAAGTTATTATCATCATCTGCCCGTCTCCTGCCTCAGCCTGTTTTACACCCCACGCTGGCAGCATGTTGAAACATAGAAAATAGGTGCAGGAATAAGCCATTCGGCCCTTCGAGCCTGCACCACCATTCAATATGATCGTAGCTGATCATTCACCTCAGTACCCCATTCCTGCTTTCTCTCCATACCCCTTGATCCCTTTAGCCGTAAGGGTCACACCTAACTCCCTTTTGATTATATATCTAACGAACTGGCCTCAACAACTCTCTGCGGTAGAGAATTCCACAGGTTCACAATTCTCTGAGTGAAGAAGTTTCTCCTCATCTCGGTCCTAAATGGCTTACCCCTTACCCTTAGACTGTGACCCCTGGTTCTGGACTTCCCCAACATCGGGAACATTCTTCCTGCATCTAACCTGTCCAGTCCCGTCAGAATTTTATATGTTTCTATGAGATCCCCTCATTCTTCTAAATTCCAGCGAATATAAGCCCAGTCGATCCAGTCTTTCTTCATATGTCAGTCCTGCCATCCCGGGAATCAGTCTGGTGAACCTTCGCTGCACTCCCTCAATAGCAAGAATGTCCTTCCTCAGATTAGGAGACCAAAACTGCACACAATATTCCAGGTGAGGCCTCACCAAGGCCCTGTAGAGCTGCAGTAACACCTCCCTGCTCCTATACTCAAATCCTCTCACTATGAAGGCCAACATGCTATTTTCCGCCTTCACCGCCTGCTGTACCTGGACAGGGGAGATTAACTCTGGAGTGACGGCCTCCCTTCACAGGGTGTGTGTGTGTGGAAGGAATCGGCAGGTCCGGTGGTCAGAGAAACATCCCCGTGTGTTTAAACTGCAGAGTGAGCTGGTGCTCAGCAGGGCACGTGTTGGAGGTGTCACTAAATCCGCCTTTCTCCCCACAGGTTGAGGTTGAGTGGTGCACTGCGGCACAAACCTTGCAATGACTCGGGCCGGCCCGGCGAATGGTGCTACCGGAGAGGATGGGGTTATCCTGACTGGTAAGCTTGTCGTCTTCACTCGCTGCTCTCCCCCCCCCCCCCCCCTCAGGGTTCACGGATGGTTTGTACTCTGAGCACTCTGCAATGGGACATTTTGAATCCATTCTGGGGCCGTTGGGCCTTGCTGGCCAGGGCTGCCATTTACTGGCCGTCCCGAGCTGCTGGGGGGAGGTAGAGGTGGGCCCCCTTCACTGCAGTCCGTGCGGTTCAGCCGCTCGATACACTCGAGGGGGGCCCCCCCCGCGACCGCTGGTGTGGGACTGCAGTCGGGTACAGGCCGGGCGGGGAACCACCTCGGGAACTCTCCTCGCTGCTGCTCCGGGTAAAGCAGCCCCCACCACCCCTCCTGTTCTTGACACGCCTGCGTCTGCCTGTGGCCAGTGCGTGTTTATAGAGAGGGAAAGTGAACTCAGTGCTAAAGTCTTCGGTACCAGTGAGCCGCCATCTTCTGGTCCTATCCTCATTGACTGAGACACCCAGGGCCTGACTGGGCCTGTATTCGCTGGAGTTTAGAAGAATGAGAGGCGATCTGATTGAAACGTATAAAATTCTGACGGGGTTGGACAGACTGGATGCGGGGAGAATGTTTCCCCCCGGGGGCTGGGAAGTCTAGAACAAGGGGTCACAGTCTCAGGATACGGGGTGGGAAATTCAGGAGCGAGATGAGGAGAAATGTTTTCACTCGGAGGGTGGTGAACCTGTGGAATTCTCTACCACAGAAGGCTGTGGAGGCCAAGTCATTGAATATATTTAAGAGGGAGATAGATAGATTTCTGGACACAAAAGGCATCAAGGGGTATGGGGAAAAAGCGGGAATATGGTGTTGAGATAGAGGATCAGCCGTGATCATGTTGAATGGCGGTGCAGGCTCGAGGGGCCGAATGGCCTACTCCTGCTCCTAGTTTCTGTTTCTCCCACCGAGGTGGAGTTTGAGCGATGCTCCGAGCTCTCAGCTCCATCTTGTAAATTGGCGCCCGTCTGATCCGACGGATGAATTTGACTGCCGCCTGCGTCGGGAGATGTTGGGGATGGGGGTGCCGTCGGTATCGCCATCGGCTGTGCTGGCTCCTGCGGGCCTCAACGTTTCGCGCTTTATCTGGCGCTCCCTGTACGATGCGCGCTCAGCGCCTCCGGCGGTCCCGCGCGGGACCGGACCGGCTTCTCCCAACGGTACATCGTCGTGCGCGGACCAGAATGGGGCACGCAGCCCCCCCCCCCACCCACCCAAAATCATCATCATAGGCAGTCCCTCGGAATCGAGGAAGACTTGCTCCCACTCTTAACATGAGTCCTGAGGTGGCTGAACAGTCCAATACAGGAACCACAGTCCCTGTCACAGGTGGGACAGACAGTGGTTGAGGGAAGGGGAGGGTGGGACTGGTTTGCCGCACGCTCCTTCCGCTGCCTGCGTTTGGTCTCTGCACGCTCTCGGCGACGAGACTCGAGGTGCTCAGCGCCCTCCTGGATGCACTTCCTCCACTCAGGGCGGACTGGTCTTTGGGCCAGGAGCTCCCAAGTGTCGGTGGGGGATGTTGCACTTTATCAGGGAGGCTTTGAGGGTGGTCCCTTGTAACGTTTCCTCTGCCCACCTTTGGCTCGTTTGCTGTGAAGGAGCTCTGAGTTAGAGCGCTTGTTGGCAGCGCTATCGGCAAGGTAAATGCCGGTGAGAGGCTTGCGTGCCGGATCTCCCCAGGACACGGCACGGCCGCGCGAGCCTCGGCGGGTACTGTGGTGGTGGGCGGAGGGTGACAATGGAACAGGGCAGTCTCTCCACAGCTCAATGGTGGGACGGCCTGTGATGGGGAGGCCTGGGGGAAATGACCTCGAACTGATGGGTCAGGGGACCGATAATGTACATTTTTTTTTCTGCATCTGTGGCAGCAGATCTCGGGGTGGGGGGGGGGAGGGGGGTTAATGTTTGGGTTCTTGTTTGTTTTTTAAACCTCTGTTTCTCCTCTTTCCAGGTTATCGGGGCGGTCATCATCGTAGGCGGTCCCTCGAAGCGAGGATGACTTGCTTCCACGCCAAAGAGGGATGAGTTCACAGGACCTAATATTCCGGATCCCGAACTACATCCTGAAGGGTGGAAGATGCCTGTGGGTGGGTTTTTTTTAACGTGGGGTGGCCGTTGCACACCAGCCACCACACGGGGCTTGACAGAGCGAGGTCTTGGTCCAGGGGCAAGGGTTAACCAGGACGACTGGAGACCTGCTCTGCTGCACGGGCCCAGTGCGCGCACATATCGCACACAGTGTGGGGCTGGGCCCGTGCTGCCCCTGGGCCCCGAACTCTCGCCCCTCCTGGGCCCTGATCACATCCCTGTATGATCTCTCGCCGCTCCTTCACCCCTCCTGCTGTGCCTGCCCGCACTGCAATCGGCGACCTGGCTTCTCTGCCGTCGCCCTCCTGCAGCAACACGCGCTGCTCCCTGCAGTGGCATTTCAAGCAAGCGAAGTTGCTCCAAGAAGTTGGTACAAGAGAGTGCGCTTGAGGGGGAAACTCGATAGGTGCACGAGGGAGGGAGGAATAGAGATAGGGTGAGATGAAGAGGTGGTGGGAGGAGGCTTGAGTGGAGCTTAAACACTGGCACGGGCCCGTTGGGCCGAATGGCCTGTTTCTGTGCTGTTACATTCCGTGGAGACATGTTCTGAAAGCGTGGCTTCCCGCCAGCATTGCCCCGGCAGTGTTTGGGCAGTGGGAGAGGGGCGGTTGGAAAATGCCCCTGTGTAATGTTTCGAGCCGCCCTGCACTGAACCGGAACCTCCATGAGGGAGAGCGTGTCTGTCGGCTGCGAGGTAAAGAGGGAACGTGAAGGGATTGGTTCGTGGTCATGCTGTGTGCTCGACTTTGTTTAAAATGTGTGCACCTACTGAATAAACGTTATTGCACAAAAACGCCCCGAGGTGCAAGTTCTTCCGGCTGAGGCAATGGATTGAGTAGACCCCGAGGGAAAACTTGGGATTTGTGCAAAGCCTTCGCAAAACGCTCGCACAAGTACTTCACAGCAACGTGCCGGATAAAGAGGTAAGGGAGGGGACCCGAATAGGATTACAACGTTCCACCTGTCCCGCGAGGCAGCAGGCATAGCTCGGGCCCACGCTGGTTCCCACAGCGGCACCATCGAAAGAAAGACTCGCATTTATATAGTGCCTTTCACCACCTCAGGACGTCCCAAAGCGCTTGGCAGCCGGTGAAATGCTCCTGATGTGTGGTCACGTGAAGCATCTGTCTTGATGACTGAGTGTCCACCGCACTCTGGGGTACAGGATTTCAAAGGTTCACCACTAAAAGTCCCAAGGCACTTCGCAGGGGTGTTAAGGTGGAGATGGACAGAGAATTGAACTACAGGGGAGTCGAGGGTTATGGGGAGCGGGCGGATCAGTCCACGATCGTATTGAATGGCGGAGCAGGCTCGAGGGGCCGAATGGCCCACTCCTGCTCCTATTCCATATGTTCTTTATCTTGAAGTGTGGTCAAGTGAAGTTCAACGCCAAGAATCGGTTCAGCCAGGTGGAGGAGGATGGAGACTGGTGTTGAAGGATGAAGCGGAGAGCCCTGGGGCCGTCCTAGCGGGGATGGAGGTTCCAGAGGGGCAATGTCATTCATTGTGAAGGGGGACGGGGATGCTTGATGGACTAGATATTGCACTCGTGCAAGTCTTGCTCTTTTTGGGTGGTGTTGGCCTGGGCTTTTGGAGAACGCCCTGCTCTTTTAAATCATCATCGGCAATCCCTCGGAGTCGAGGAAGACTTGCTTCCACTCCTGAAGTGAGTTCTTTGGTGGCTGAACAGTCCAATACGAGAACCGCAGTCCCTGTCACAGGTGGGACAGACAGACAGTCGTCAAGGGAAGGGAAGGGAAGGGGTGGGTGGGACTGGTTTGCCGTGCGCTCCTTCCGCTGCCTGCGCCTGACCTCTTCATGCTCTTTGCGTTGAGACTCTCAGATGCACTTTCTCCATCTCGGGCGGTCTGCGGCCAGGGTCTCCCAGGTGTCAGTGGTGATGTCGCACTTCACCAGGGAGGCTTTGAGGATGTCCTTGTAACGCTCGTTTACCGTGAAGGAGCTCCGCATAAAGCATTTGCTTAGGGAGTCTCGTGTCTGGCATGCGAACTAAGTGGCCTGCACAGCGGAGCTGATCGAGTGTGGTCAGTGCTTCAATGCTGGGGATGTTCGCCTGGATGACACTGATGTCTGTCCTCCCAGGGGATTTGCAGGATCTTGCGGAGACATCGTCGTTGGTATATCTCCAGCGACTTGAGGTGCCTTCTATACATTGTCCATGCCTCAGATCCATACAGGAGGGTGGGTATTACTACAGCCAGAAGGATCCTTAATCACTGGAACAAGAGCTTTGCTCTTGTATTCAGTATGTAAGGAATAGGAGCAGGAGTAGGCCATTCGGCCCCTCGAGCCTGCTCCGCCATTTAATAAGTGTTGGGCTGCACTGCTTTTCTCCAGCCATATTCGCTGCCAAGGCCGGGTCGGGTGATGGGGTTAGCTCATGGGGCAAAACGTGCAGGTTCAGAGTAAATAAATAATAGAAATTTACGGCACGGAAGGAGGCCATTTCGGCCCATCGTGTCCGCGCCGGCCGACCAAGAGCTATCCGGCCTAACCCCACTTTCCCGCTCTCGGTCCGCAGCCCTGTCGGTTACAAGTGCACATGCAAGTACTTTTTTAAATGTGGTGAGGGTTTCTGCCTCTGCCACCCTTTCAGGCAGCGAGTTCCACCCCAGACCCCCACCACCCTCTGGGTGAAGACATTTCCCCTCAAAACCTCCCCCCAATTACTTTAAATCTGTGCCCCCTGGTTGTTGACCCTCTGCCAAGGGAAATAGGTCCGTCCTATCCACTCTATCCAGGCCCCTCATCATTTTATACACCTCAATCAGGTCTCCCTTCAAAATTAGTGTTTAAACATGGTCACCGCATTGCAAGTTGTTTAACAGGGTGACCTAACTCAATAATCGGATACAAAGGTGGTACAGTTACAGTAATTAACTGCTAACTGGCTTGTGGAGGACGGGATTAATTGATTAGACTGGCAGGTTAGCGGCGTTCTATAGCCAGTCGATTGAATAATGTCCAGTCGATTGAATAATGTCCACATGATTGGAGTTGGCAACGTTCACAACTTGTTCAGGCCCATCCTTCTGAGCTGCTCACTGCCTGCTTCTGGCATCGTGCTGATAGTATCAGCACTACAATTATAAAAGTGTAATGTAGGAAACGCAGCAGCTAATGTGCACCCAGCAAACTCCCACACACATGAATGTGATAATCTGTTTTTAAAATGTTGGTTGAGGGATAAATATTGGCCCCAGCACATCGGGGGGGGAATCCCCTGCTCTTCACTAAAATAGTGTCATGGGATCTTTTACGACCACCTGAGAGGTTTAAAGTCTCGTCTAAAAGATAACAACTCCCTCAGCGCTGTCCTGGAGTTTCCGCCTGATTTATGTGCTCAAGTTTCTGAAGTGGGACTTGAACCCACGACCTTCTGACTCAAGATGCTACCCATTTCAAGTCACACACACCATCCCGACTTGGAAATATATCGGCCGTTCCTTCATCGTCACTGGGTCACAATCCTGGAACTCCCTCCCTAACAGCACTGTGGGAGCACCTTCACCGCACGGACTGCAGAGGTTCAAGAAGGCGGCTCACCATCACCAAGGGTCAATTAGGGATGGGCAATAAATGCTGGGCCCTGCCAGCGACGGCACATCCTAGCAATATATATATTTTTTTAAAGTGACACTTAACTAAATGTATCTTCGAGCTTGTGGCCTTGATTTATGCCTCCCGAGTTTCTGTAAGAAATAGGAGCAGGAGTAGGCCATACAGCCACTCGAGCCTGCTCCGCCATTTAATACGATCATGGCTGATCTGATCTTGGCCTCAACTCCACTTCCCTGCCCGCTCCCCATAACCCTTGACTGTCCTTATAGTTCAAAAATCTGTCTATCTCCACCTTCAATATATTTAATGTCCCGGCTTCCACAGCTCTCTGGGGCAGAGAATTCCACAGATTTACAACCCTCTGAGAGAAGAAATTCGTCCTCATCTCAGTTTTAAATGGGCGGCCCTTTATTTTGAGACTGTGCCTCCTAGTTCTAGATTCCCCCACGAGGGGAATCATCCTCTCTGCATCTACCCTGTTAAACTCTGCTGCTTTGTTTATTGTTTTTTGTCTTATAACACTCCTGTGAAGCGCCTTGGAACATTTTACTATGTTAATGGCGCTATATAAATACATGTTATTTCCACAAATTTAATTAAGCTTTGACAGTTCAGTCTGACGACTGACTCTGTTTTGAGGGCACATTTAAGGCGTTTTCCTACAACACAGACAGGTTGGGACGAAAAGCCTGTTCCCGTGATGAAGCTTCTATCTGGTCTGGGAAGAGCTGAGCACAGAGATGGAGATTTAGTAGTCATGCAGTCAGCAAAGGAACCTTGAGCTATATCACCAAAGTAGGGCGAGTATTGATCAGGAAATTGTGTTTAAAATGTACAGTGCTGGAATCTTGTATAAGACTTGGCTGCCACCGAGTCCCGCTCACCCATCACCCTCTGTGCTCGTTGCCCCGTGTCCTAACTCGGACCGAGTTCCGTTCACCCATCACCCACTGTGCTTGCTGACCTACACTAGCTCCTGGGCTGGCAACGTCTCCATTTCAAAATTCTCACCTGAGTACTGAGGGAGCGCCGCACTGTCGGAGGGGCAGTACTGAGGGAGCGCCGCACTGTCGGAGGGGCAATACTGAGGGAGCGCCGCACTGTCGGAGGGGCGATGCTGAGGGAGTGTCGCACTGTCGGAGGCGCGATGCTGAGGGAGCGTCGCACTGTCGGAGGGGCAGTACTGAGGGAGCGCCGCACTGTCGGAGGGGCAGTACTGAGGGAGCTCCGCACTGTCGGAGGTGCCGTCTTTCGGATGAGATGTTAAACCGAGGCCCCGTCTGCTCCCTTGGGCATAAAAGATCATACGGCCACTATGGGAAGAAGAGCAGGGGAGTTCTCCCCGGTGTCCTGGGGCCAATATTTATCTCTCAACCCAACATCACTCAACAGATGATCTGGGTCATTCTCACATTGCTGTTTGTGGGAGCTTGCTGTGCGCAAATTGCCTGCCGCGTTTCCCACATTACAACAGTAATTGCAGTCCAAAAAAAGTGCTTCATTGTGTGTGAGGCCCTTTGGGACGTCCTGAGGGGTTGGTGACAGGCGCTATATAAATGCACGTTCTTGTCCCAGGCTTAGGCGATGCAGTGCCAAAGCTGCCAGAGCCCACCGGTCCTCCAACGGGGGACCAGGAGGTCGCAGCACTTTACAGCCCGGGGAGACTCTTGCCCGCACTCCTCGACAGCGGAGGCAAGGGGGGTACCACGTGGGGTGGCGGGCCAGCGACCAATGGGATGGCACGGCGGAGCGGGGCCGGCTGGCGATTGGTCGGCGGCGGCTGCCAATCAGAGCGGGGCCGGGGTGGGTTTGATTGACAGGCGGGCGAGCGGGCGGGCGCTGAGCGATGGGCTGCTGTCCCCGGGCTCGGCCCATGGTGGCCCTCAGCCTGCTGCTGCTGCTGCTGGCGGGCCTGGCCCTGGCGGCAGGCCCCGGCCCAGGTAGGTCAACAGGCCCAGAGGGCCAGCAGCTGGGCTCGGGCTATCCAATCCAATCCAATCCAGGCCAAGTCAAGTGAGGTCAGTTCAAGCTCAGCCGGGTCAATGGTCAGTCAAGATCAGGAAAAAGCCAGGCAAAGACAAGACAAGACCAAGCCAGGCAAAGGCAAGATAAGACCAGGCCAAGCCAGGCAAAGACTAGACCAAGCCAGGCAAAGGCAAGGCCAGGCAAAGGCAAGATAAGACCAGGCCAAGCCAGGCAAAGACTAGACCAAGCCAGGCAAAGGCAAGGCCAAGCAAAGGCAAGATAAGACCAGGCCAAGCCAGGCAAAGACAAGACCAGGCCAAGTTAGGCAAAGACAAGACCAGGCCAGGCAAAGGCAAGGCAAAGGCAAGATAAGACCAGGCCAAGCCAGGCAAAGACAAGGCCAAGTTAGGCAAAGACCAGGCCAGGCAAAGGCAAGATAAGACCAGGCCAAGCCAGGCAAAGACAAGACCAGGCCAAGTTAGGCAAAGACAAGACCAAGCCAGGCAAAGACAAGGCCAAGTTAGGCAAAGACAAGACCAAGCCAGGCAAAGACAAGACAAGATAAAACCAGGCCAAGCCAGGCAAAGACAAGACAAGACAAGACAAGATAAGACCAGGCAAAGACAAGACAAGATAAAACCAGGCCAAGCCAGGCAAAGACAAGACAAGATAAAACCAGGCCAAGCCAGGCAAAGACAAGACAAGATAAAACCAGGCCAAGCCAGGCAAAGACAAGACAAGATAAAACCAGGCCAAGACAAGATAAGACCAGGCCAAGACAAGATAAGACCAGGCCAAGTCAAGACCAGGCCAAGACAAGACCAGGCCAAGTTAGGCAAAGATAAGACAAGATAAAACCAGGCCAAGCCAGACAAAGACAAGACACAAGACAAGACCAGGCCAAGTTAGGCAAAGATACGACAAGATAAGACCAGGCCAAGACAAGACCAGGCCAAGCCAGACAAAGACAAGACACGACACGACACAAGACAAGACACGACACACGACACACGACACACGACACACGACACACAAGAGACAAGAGACAAGAGACAAGAGACAAGACCAGGCCAAGCCAGACAAAGATAAAGACCAAGCCAAGTCATTTTAAGAACAGGCCATGCCAAGTCTAGACCAGGCCAGGCCAAGGTCAGCCTGTGCCATGTCAAGTCAAGATCAGGCCAAGCCTCAGGTTGCATCGACGGTCTTGCATCCCTGGAGTTGCAGCTCCCACCCCGAGGGAGGGAGGGGGTTGCAAAGACTTTGATTGCCCCTCCCCTCTCGGGCTGAGAATCATGCCCCACTCCTCCTGACCCCTTTATCCGCTGTTTCCGTGGGGGTCACAGTGCAAAGGTTGCCCTCGGTCAACCGCCCAGCGGTGGTCGAGATGGCCAGAGAGTTGGCATAAAAAGGGAAAATGCTGTGAAACGCTCCGGAGGTCAGGCAGCAAAGGCGCCTGGAGAGAGAAAGCGTTAACGTTTCGGGTCGAGGAGCTGTTGGGGCACGCGTATCTCGCGTCAGACGTCCGGCTTGACTGCGCTGGTGTGCTGGGCAGTTGAGCTGGATGGTCAGTGGGCTGGGGATTGGAGGCGGGGGGTCGATAATAGAGTTGACCGTGACTTGATCGCTTAATTGGGACGAGTCCGTTTCCAGTTTTCCGATTAACTGGTTTCCACTGTTTGCTTCTTTTAAATTAATTCTCCGAGCTACGCCACGGCAAGCGAGAGCCCCAGGTGGGCAGCCTCAAAGCCCCCCTGATAAAGTGCAACATCCCCACCGACCCCTGGGAGTCCCTGGCCAAAGACCAGTCCGCCCTAAGTGGAGGAAGTGCATCCGGGAGGGCGCCGAGCACCTCGAGTCTCGTCACCGGAGGCACGCACAAGACAACCCAAGCACCCCTGGGACCGAGACTGTATGCCCTGCATTGGTCTCATCCGTCACCTGAGAACTCATGTTAGTGTGGAAGCAAGTCATCCTCGACTCCGGGAGGGACTGTAAGAAGATGCCTAAAGGAGTGAGACTACAGTCTATGTACTGTGTGTCTGGGCAGAAATGAGGTTGCCCATGATTTAAAAGTTAGCATTTTGAGGACCGAGCATATCTGAGTGATAGGACATGGCTGGAATGTTAACTGTCTAATCTCTCTCTCTCTCTCTCTCTCAGGGTTACAGGGGAAGTCGGACAGGGCAGAGAGAGGAACAACAATATCGGGGCAGAAGGTGAGATCCGCATTGAACTGCCTTAATACATTGCAGTACATAGAGTGCCACGGTGTAACTGGGTCCATACAATGATGTGCAGTTCAAATCCCTCCGTGGTCTCGCCGTTCCTGCTCTGCAGAACACCAAGGACTGCTCCCCTGCTCTTTTTTTGAGTATTCCGGTGGAATCTTTTAGTCCCGAGAGGGCAGACGGGGCCTCGGTTTAATGTCTCATCTGAAAAACGACAGTGTGGCGCTCCCTCAGCACCGCCCCTCCGACAGTGCGGCGCTCCCTCAGCACCGCCCCTCCGACAGTGCGGCGCTCCCTCAGCACCGCCCCTCCGACAGTGCGGCGCTCCCTCAGCACCGCCCCTCCGACAGTGCGGCGCTCCCTCAGCACCGCCCCTCCGACAGTGCGGCGCTCCATCAGCACCGCCCCTCCGACAGTGCGGCGCTCCCTCAGCACCGCCCCTCCGACAGTGCGGCGCTCCCTCAGCACCGCCCCTCCGACAGTGCGGCGCTCCCTCAGCACCACCCCTCCGACAGTGCGGCGCTTCCTCAGCACCGCCCCTCCGACAGTGCAGCACTCCCTCAGCACCGCCCCTCCGACAGTGCGGCGCTCCCTCAGCACCGCCCCTCCGACAATGCGGCGCTCCCTCAGCACTGCCCTTCTATGGACTCAGTTACACCGTGGCCACTATTTTGAAGAAGAGCAGGGGGAGTTCTCCCCGGTGCCCTGGAGCCAATATTTATCCCTCAATCAACATGACAAATAACACATGATCTGGGTCATTGTCACGATGCTGTTTGTGGGAGCTTGCTGTGCACAGATTGGCAGCTGCGTTACCCACAATACAACAGTGACCGCACTCCAAAAGTACATCTTTGGCTGTAAAGCGCTTTGGGACGTCCGTTGTTCATGAAAGGCGCTATATAAATGCAAATCTTTTTTCACCAATCTCAACACTATAATAGTAAGAGCTGTGCTAACAGGAGCTTTACTCTGTAACTAACCCCCCTGTACCTGCCCTGGCAGTGTTTGATGGGACAGTGTAGAGGGAGCTTTACTCTGTATCTAACCCCGTGCTGTACCTGCCCTGGGAGTGTTTGATGGGACAGTGTAGAGGGAGCTTTACTCTGTATCTAACCCCGTGCTGTACCTGCCCTGGGAGTGTTTGATGGGACAGTGTAGAGGGAGCTTTACTCTGTATCTAACCCCCTGTACCTGCCCTGGGAGTGTTTGATGGGACAGTGTAGAGGGAGCTTTACTCTGTATCTAATTCCCTGTACCTGCCCTGGGAGTGTTTGATGGGACAGTGTAGAGGGAGCTTTACTCTGTATCTAACCCCCTGTACCTGCCCTGGGAGTGTTTGATGGGACAGTGTAGAGGGAGCTTTACTCTGTATCTAACCCCCCTGTACCTGCCCTGGGAGTGTGTGATGGGACAGTGTAGAGGGAGCTTTACTCTGTATCTAACTCCCTGTACCTGCCCTGGGAGTGTTTGATGGGACAGTGTAGAGGGAGCTTTACTCTGTATCTAACCCTGTGCTGTACCTGCCCTGGGAGTGTTTGATGGGACAGTGTAGAGGGAGCTTTACTCTGTATCTAACCCCGTGCTGTACCTGCCCTGGGAGTGTTTGATGGGACAGTGTAGAGGGAGCTTTACTCTGTATCTAACCCCGTGCTGTACCTGCCCTGGGAGTGTTTGATGGGACAGTGTAGAGGGAGCTTTACTCTGTATCTAACCCCCTGTACCTGCCCTGGGAGTGTTTGATGGGACAGTGTAGAGGGAGCTTTACTCTGTATCTAACTCCCTGTACCTGCCCTGGGAGTGTTTGATGGGACAGTGTAGAGGGAGCTTTACTCTGTATCTAACCCCCTGTACCTGCCCTGGGAGTGTTTGATGGGACAGTGTAGAGGGAGCTTTACTCTGTATCTAACCCCCCTGTACCTGCCCTGGGAGTGTGTGATGGGACAGTGTAGAGGGAGCTTTACTCTGTATCTAACTCCCTGTACCTGCCCTGGGAGTGTTTGATGGGACAGTGTAGAGGGAGCTTTACTCTGTATCTAACCCTGTGCTGTACCTGCCCTGGGAGTGTTTGATGGGGCAGTGTAGAGGGAGCTTTACTCTGTATCTAACCCCGTGCTGTACCTGCCCTGGGAGTGTTTGATGGGCAGTGTAGAGGGAGCTTTACTCTGTATCTAACCCCGTGCTGTACCTGCCCTGGGAGTGTGTGATGGGGCAGTGTAGAGGGAGCTTTCGAGGCTGGTGATTTCACTTTTGACTGTGGGCTTTTCTCCTTTGTAGGAACACGCCTTTGAATCGGAAAGCGGGGAGCGGGGCTGGGGGAGGAAGCGGACGATGGCGGTGCGGTGGGCGAGGGCGGGGCGAGTGTCCGATTGGCTGAAGATCCCGCCCCGCGGAGCCGTCGCCCGAGTCCCCGCGGCGTTCCCGTTGCCCGTGGGGTGTCCCAGACGGCGAGGAAGGAGGAGGACGGGGCCGCCGAAGGGGCCGTCGCCCGACAGGCCTGAAGGGCGACACAGTCGAGCAGCTGAAGGCCGTGATGGCCGAGGAGGAGGAGCGCGGGAGTGACACGAGGGATGCTGGGCCCGAGGTGACGGAGGATGGGTCGCGCAGGCGCCAGGGGCGAGTGGGTGAGGTGCCACCTCCTGTCGTTCCCCCCCCTCCCTCCCTTCACCTCCCTCCCCCCCCCCTCCCTCCCTCCCCTCCCCCCCTCCCTCCCCCCCTCCCTCCCTCCCTCCCTCCCTCCCCCCCTCCCCCCCCTCCCTCCCCCCTCCCCCCTCCCTCTCCCTCCCCCCTCCTCCCCCCTCCCCCCTCCCTCCCTCCCCCCTCCCCCCCCCCCTCCCTCCCCCCCTCCCTCCCCCCCTCCCCCCTCCCTCCCCTCCACCCCACCCCCTCCCTCCCTTCACCTCCCCCCCCCTCCCCCCCTCACCTCCCCCCCCTCCCTCCCTTCACCTCCCCCCCCCTCCCCTCCCTTCACCTCCCCCCCCTCCCCTCCCTTCACCTCCCCCCCCCCCCTCCCTTCACCCCCCCCCCCCCCTCCCTTCACCTCCCCCCCCCCCCCCCCTTCACCCCACCCCCCCTTCACCTCCCCCCCCCCTTCACCTCCCCCCCCCTCCCTCCCTTCACCTCCCCCCCCTCCCTCCTTCACCTCCCCCCCCTCCCTCCCTTCACCTCCCCCCCCCCTCCCTCCCTTCACCTCCCCCCCCCCTCCCTCCCTTCACCTCCCCCCCCCCCCCCCCTTCACCTCCCCCCCCCCCTCCCTTCACCTCCCCCCCCCCCTCCCTTCACCTCCCCCCCCCCCCTTCACCTCCATCACCCCCCCCTTCACCTCCATCACCCCCCCCTTCACCTCCATCACCCCCCTTCACCTCCATCACCCCCCCCTTCACCTCCATCACCCCCCTTCACCTCCATCACCCCCCCTTCACCTCCATCACCCCCCCTTCACCTCCATCACCCCCCCTTCACCTCCATCACCCCCCCTTCACCTCCATCACCCCCCCTTCACCTCCATCACCCCCCCCCTTCACCTCCATCACCCCCCCTTCACCCTTCACCCCCCCTTCACCTCATCACCCCCCTTCACCTCCATCACCACCCCCCCTTCACCTCCATCACCCCCCCCCCCCTTCACCTCCATCACCCCCCCCTTCACCCTCACCCCATCACCCCACCCCCCCTTCACCTCCATCACCCCCCCTTCACCTCCATCACCCCCCCCCCTTCACCTCCATCACCCCCCCTTCACCTCCATCACCCCCCCTTCACCTCCATCACCCCCCCTTCACCTCCATCACCCCCCCTTCACCTCCATCACCCCCCCTTCACCTCCATCACCCCCCCTTCACCTCCATCACCCCCCCTTCACCTCCATCACCCCCCCTTCACCTCCATCACCCCCCCTTCACCTCCATCACCCCCCCTTCACCTCCATCACCCCCCCTTCACCTCCATCACCCCCCTTCACCTCCATCACCCCCCCTTCACCTCCATCACCCCCCTTCACCTCCATCACCCCCCCTTCACCTCCATCACCCCCCCTTCACCTCCATCACCCCCCCTTCACCTCCATCACCCCCCTTCACCTCCATCACCCCCCCTTCACCTCCATCACCCCCCCCTTCACCTCCATCACCCCCCCTTCACCTCCATCACCCCCCCCTTCACCTCCATCACCCCCCCCTTCACCTCCATCACCCCCCCTTCACCCCCACCCCCCCCTTCACCTCCATCACCCCCCCCTTCACCTCCATCACCCCCACTCCCCACCCCCCCTTCACCTCCATCACCCCCCCCTTCACCTCCATCACCCCCCCCTTCACCTCCATCACCCCCCCCCTTCACCTCCATCCCCCCCCTTCACCTCCATCACCCCCCCCTTCACCTCCATCACCCCCACCCCCCCCCTTCACCTCCATCACCCCCCCTTCACCTCCATCACCCCCCCCTTCACCTCCATCACCCCCCCCTTCACCTCCTCACCCCCCTTCACCTCCATCACCCCCCCTTCACCTCCATCACCCCCCCTTCACCTCCATCACCCCCCCCTTCACCTCCATCACCCCCCCTTCACCCATCACCCCCCCCCCTTCACCTCCATCACCCCCCCCCTTCACCTCCATCACCCCCCCCTTCACCTCCATCACCCCCCCCCCCCTTCACCTCCATCACCCCCCCTTCACCTTCACCCCCCCCCCCTCACACCCCCCCTTCACACCTCCCCTCCCCCCCCTTCACCCCCCCTCCCTTCACTTCCAGACACCCCCCCCTGCACCCCCCCCCCCCGCCACCCCATCCCTGCATCGCAACCC
>NC_092003.1:8289136-8298011 GCF_044704955.1 Pristiophorus japonicus | reverse complement strand
CAGTCATTGAAGGTTGGCATGCAGGTACAGCAGGCGGTTAAGAAAGCAAATGGCACGTTGGCCTTCATAGCGAGGGGATTTGAGTACAGGGGCAGGGAGGTGTTACTACAGTTGTACAGGGCCTTGGTGAGGCCACACCTGGAGTATTGTGTACAGTTTTGGTCTCCTAACTTGAGGAAGGACATTCTTGCTATTGAGGGAGTGCAGCGAAGGTTCACCAGACTGATTCCCGGGATGGCGGGACTGACCTATCAAGAAAGACTAGATCAACTGGGCTTGTATTCACTGGAGTTCAGAAGAATGAGAGGGGACCTCATAGAAACGTTTAAAATTCTGACGGGGTTAGACAGGTTAGATGCAGGAAGAATGTTCCCAATGTTGGGGAAGTCCAGAACCAGGGGTCACAGTCTAAGGATAAGGGGTAAGCCATTTAGGACCGAGATGAGGAGGAACTTCTTCACCCAGAGAGTGGTGAACCTGTGGAATTCTCTACCACAGAAAGTTGTTGAGGCCAATTCACTAAATATATTCAAAAAGGAGTTAGATGAAGTCCTTACGACTAGGGTGATCAAGGGTTATGGCGAGAAAGCAGGAATGGGGTACTGAAGTTGCATGTTCAGCCATGAACTCATTGAATGGCGGTGCAGGCTAGAAGGGCCGAATGGCCTACTCCTGCACCTATTTTCGATGTTTCTATGTTTCTAAAATAGGAGCACTCGTAGGCCATTCGGCCCTTCGAGCCTGCACCGCCATTCAAATATGGTCATGGCTGATCCTCTATCGCAACATCATATTCCCGCTTTCTCCCCGGAATGAGAGGTGATCTTATTGAAACGTACAAGATTCTGAGGGGGCTGGATGGGGTAGATGCAGAGAGGATGTTTCCCCTCGTGGGGGAATCTAGAACTAGGGGGCATAGTCTCAGAATAAGGGGTCGCCCATTTAAGACGGAGATGATGAATTTCTTCTCTGAGGGTTGTAAATCTGTGGAATTCTCTGCCCCAGAGAGCTGTGGAGGCTGGGTCATTGAATATATTTAAGGCGAGATAGACAGATTTTTGAGCGATAAGGGAGTGAAGGGTGCGGGCGGGGAAGTGGAGCTGCGTCCATGATCAGATCAGCCATGATCGTATTGAATGGTGGAGCAGGCTCAAGGGGCCGTACGGCCTACTCCTGCTCCTATTTCTTATGTTCTGCCGTTCCCCGATGCATTTAAGGGGAAGCTCGATAAACACACGAGGGAGAAAGGAATCGAAGATTACCGTGATGGAGAAGGGGTATGGAGGAGGGTTGTGCGGAGCATAAACACCGGCACGGAGCAGTTGGGCCGAGAGGCCTGTTTCTGTGGTGTACACTCGATGATCCTCCAACTATGTGAAATCTGTTGCTTCGTTACAGGAAGGGGCTGGGGTATCCGCCTCCCAATCCCACATACCCCCTCAGCTATTGGAGGAGCCGGAGCCAATCGGTGAGCCCCCTGTGGCCAACGCCCCTCGTTACCCAGGTAACAGCGCACGGCCTGGGAAGGTCTGTGGGCAGGGGCGGGGGTATGATTTGACTCATTCCCCACTTGGGGTGAGGAGGGCGTGGGGGGGGAAGGCGAGATACATCACTTGAGGCTGGTTGTGGCCATTTGCGCCGCACTGTCGGAGGGGCGGTGCTGAGGGAGCGCCGCACTGTCGGAGGGGCAGTGCTGAGGGAGTGCCGCACTGTCGGAGGGGCAGTACTGAGGGAGTGCCGCACTGTCGGAGGGGCAGTGCTGAGGGAGCGCCGCACTGTCGGAGGGGCAGTACTGAGGGAGCGCCGCACTGTCGGAGGGGCAGTACTGAGGGAGCGCCGCACTGTCGGAGGGGCAGTACTGAGGGAGCGCCGCACTGTCGGAGGGGCAGTACTGAGGGAGCGCCGCACTGTCGGAGGGGCAGTACTGAGGGAGCGCCGCACTGTCGGAGGGGCAGTACTGAGGGAGCGCCGCACTGTCGGAGGGGCAGTACTGAGGGAGCGCCGCACTGTCGGAGGGGCGGTGCTGAGGGAGTGCCACACTGTCGGAGGGGCAGTGCTGAGGGAGCGCCGCAGTGTCGGAGGGGCAGTACTGAGGGAGCGCCGCACTGTCGGAGGTGCCGTCTTTCGGATGAGACATTAAACCGAGGCCCTGTCGGCCCTCTCAGGTGGATGTAAAAGATCCCATGGCCACTATTGGAAGAAGAGCAGGGGAGTTCTCCCCGGTGTCCTGGGGCCAATAGTTATCCCTCAACCAACGTCAGTAAAACCGATGATCTGGGTCATTATCAGGCTGCTGTTGGCTGTGCTTAAATTGACTGCCGCGTTGCCGACACTTCATAAAGCACTGCATTGGCCGTGAAGCGCTTTGGGACGTCCTGAGGTGGTGAAAGGCGCTATATAAATGCAAGTCTTTCTTTCCTCGTGGGTGATGGACCTGCTGGGTACTGTGTGCGCGCCAGATTTGTCCGTCCTCCCTTGAACGTCTGATCGCTTGTCTGCGCCGCTCGTTCCCGTTGCCGCGCGCGCTCCTGCGGTTGGCGAGCACGGGTCGTTGGGTAGTTCGGGCACCCCTTGATGGCCTCCTTTTTCTCTCCCCCCCCCCCCCCCCCCCACCCGCAGCGGTTACAGTGCTGGGAGGCACAGCCGAAGGCATGGCCTGCGTCTTCCCCTTCGTCTTCCGGGGCCAGGAATACGTGGACTGCACGGAGGACGGGCGAGGAGACGGACGGCTCTGGTGCTCCGTGACCCGCCACTTCGAGCGGGACGGGAAGTGGGGCTTCTGCGAAAGTAAGGGGCGGCTTGCGGCCAATACCGCCTCCGAGCAGCGCGCCGCGTGACTCCCTCCTTCTCCCCGACTCCCGTCCGGGGCCGAACCGCACAATTCGCAGCCTCGGTGCACGTGTTTGGCCCTGAAACGAGCTTCTGGTCACACATAAGAACATTGAAACATAGAAAATAGGTGCAGGAGTAGGCCATTCGGCCCTTCGAGCCTGCACCACCATTCAATATGATCATGGCTGATCATGCAACTTCAGTACCCCATTCCTGCTTTCTCTCCATACCCCTTGATCCCTTTAGCCGTAAGGGTCACATCTAACTCCCTTTTGAACATATCTAACGAACTGGCCCCAACAACTTTCTGTGGTAGAAAATTCCACAGGTTCACCACTCTCTGGGTGAAGAAGTTTCTCCTCATCTCGGTCCTAAATGGCTTGCCCCTTATCCTTAGACTGTGACCCCTGGTTCTGGACTTCCCCAACGTCGGGAACATTCTGCCTACATCTTCCAACATAAGAAATAAGAGCAGGAATAGGCTATACGGCCCCTCGAGCCTGCTCCGCCATTTAATACGATCATGGATGATCCGATCATGGACTCAGCTCCACTTCCCCGCCCACTCCCCATAACCCCTTATCCCCTTATCCTGTATGGCTCAGAGACATGGACCATGTACAGTAGACACCTCATGTCGCTGGAGAAATACCACCAACGATGTCTCCGCAAGATCCTGCAAATCCCCTGGGAGGACAGACGCACCAACGTTAGCGTCCTCGACCAGGCCAACATCCCCAGCATCGAAGCACTGACCACACTCGACCAGCTCCGCTGGGCAGGCCACATTGTCCGCATGCCTGACACGAGACTCCCAAAGCAAGCGCGCTACTCGGAACTCCTACACGGCAAGCGAGCCAAAGGTGAGCAGAGGAAACGTTACAGGGACACCCTCAAAGCCTCCCTGATAAAGTGCAACATCCCCACTGACACCTGGGAGTCCCTGGCCAAAGACCAGTCCGCCCTAAGTGGAGGAAGTGCATCCGGGAGGGCGCTGAGCACCTCGAGTCTCGTCGCCGAGAGCGTGCAGAAATCACGCGCAGGCAGCGGAAGGAGCGTGCGGCAAACCAGTCCCACCCTCCCCTTCCCTCAACCACTGTCTGTCCCACCTGTGACAGGGACTGTGGTTCCTGTATTGGACTGTTCAGCCACCTAAGGGCCCATTTTAAGAGTGGAAGCAAGTCTTCCTCGATTCCGAGGGACTGCCTATGATGATGATGATTCCCTTATCGGTTAAGAAACTGTCTATCTCTGTCTTAAATATATTTAATGTCCCGGCTTCCACAGCTCTCTGGGGCAGAGAATTCCACAGATTTACAACCCTCAGAGACAAGAAATTCCTCCTCATCTCAGTTTTAAATGGGCGGCCCCTTATTCTAAGACCATGCCCCCTAGTTCTAGTCTCCCCCATCAGTGGAAACATCCTCTCTGCATCCACCTTGTCGAGCCCCCTCATAATCTTGCACGTTTCGATAAGATCACCTCTCATTCTTCTGAATTCCAATGAGCAGAGGCCCAACCTCCTCAACCTCTCCTCATAAGTCAACCCCGCAGCGTAACTGAAACCCGCCTGTTTCCACCTCCGTAACATTGCCCGCCTTTGCTCCCTTGCCACAGTGTGTCTTGTAGACGGTGCACACTGCAGCCACGGTGCGCCGGTGGTGGAGGGAGTGAGTGTTGAAGGTGGTGGGTAGCGTGCCGATAGGGTTGGGGGGGATGTACAATTCAAGGTTCCCCAGCTTTGTGTGTAACAACATCGATAATGTTGTGAGAAACCTTGCCCTTCCTGGTCCACAAGCCTTACTTCCTGCATTGTAATTTGCTATGTCAACATTTCCCATTGGATTTTCTATGTAAACCGTCACGGTTTGTGTGTGCACTGAAATAGGGTGGGATTTGCCTGTGCTGCGAGCCCCATGGTCAAATATCTCACCATCTAAGCTGGCATGAGGGTGGTCACGTGAGCTCAGTTCGATCAGACCACACCCCCCCCCCCCCCCCCCCCCTCATCGCGAGTCAACTCCTTCATCGGAATCCCTCCGTGGCCCTCGCCCCTCCCTATCTCTGTCACCTCCTCCAGCCCCACAACCCCCCGAGATGTCTGCACTCCTCTAATTCTGCCCTCCTGAACATCCCTGATTATAATCGCTCCACCATCGGTGGCCGTGCCTTCAGCTGCCTGGGCCCCAAGCTCCCTAAACCTCTCCGCCTCTCTCACCTCTTTTAAGACGCTCCTTAAAACCGACCTCTTCCACCAAGCTTTCGGTCGCCTGCTTTCATTTCTTATGTGGTTCGGTGTCAAATGTATTTGTTTTGTCTCATCGTCATAGGCAGTCCCTCGGAATCAAGGAAGACTTGCTTCCACTCTTAACACGAGTCCTTAGGTGGCTGACCGGTCCAATACGGGAACCACAGTCCCTGTCACAGGTGGGACAGACAGTGGTTGAGGGAAGGGGAGGGTGGGACTGGTTTGCCGCACGCTCCTTCCGCTGCCTGCGCTTGGTTTCTGCACGCTCTCGGCGACGAGACTCGAGGTGCTCAGCGCCCTCCCGGATGCACTTCCTCCACTTAGGGCGGACTGGTCTTTGGCCCAGGGACTCCCAGGTGTCGGTGGGGGATGTCGCACTTTATCAGGGAGGCTTTGAGGGTGGTCCCTTGTAACGTTTCCTCTGCCCACCTGGGGCTCGCTTGCCGTGAAGGAGTTTGTGTTGTCTTCCAACACTCCTGTGAAACGCCTTTGGGACGTTACAGGCGCTATATAAATACAAGTTGTTGGGCGGGTGGGGATAAATTCATTTTGCACTTACAAGGCAACTCTCGATTATCCGGGGATCGGGCTATTCCGGGTAAACGAGCTTGCCGCTAGGACGAGTGCACGTACTTGCCGAGAGTGTTTGGGTCCCAGATTTATACAGTACTTTGATGCTTTTCTGCTGCTGTGCACTCCAGGGT
This sequence comes from Pristiophorus japonicus, assembly GCF_044704955.1. Taxonomy (NCBI): domain Eukaryota; kingdom Metazoa; phylum Chordata; class Chondrichthyes; family Pristiophoridae; genus Pristiophorus; species Pristiophorus japonicus. Next base: position 8,292,227 of record NC_092003.1, on the reverse strand, counting down.
GGGATTGTCCATCTATTCATTTTAATATAAAGTGTAGAGACCCATGTTATACTGTGTCTACTTTTTCTTAAACTGGCCAGTCTTAAAGGCTTCAACCGCTGGAGGTCGAATGAGACTCGGCTTAATTACCTCCCCTCGGCCGGACGGCACTCTGTGATACTCCAGACTGCACAAGAGCACGTTCACCAAGATCAGAAAACGCAAAGACGGCAGGGAAGGGAGGAAGAGTCGGACCAATCTTTTTGCCCCTCTGAACTTGCTTCCAGCGTGATGATCTGGACAGTGCCCTAAAAGAGCGGGATTGGGAGCAGTGCCTTCGATCTGAGAACGCGAGGATGGGTCACAGTATGAGCAGACAGACTATCCAGGTCCGAGTTAATTTGATTGCTCTGCAAGGATTCCTTTAAGGTCGAGACAGCATTAAAACTTTATTCTAAAATAAAGCCCTTCCTCTGTGTGTCAGCGCAGGACTGTGTGTGGGGTGGGTTTAATAGCCGCGTGCACGGGACAGAATCGCAGTTTTTAAAAGTTCCGTTGCAGCGGGCTCTCGGTTCGATCCGTGCACGGCTAATCGAGAGTTGCCTGTATTTAAAACAAAAAAGGATTAGTATTGCTGACTGTGTTGCGTGTGTTTGCCGTCTGCAGCTGAAGAGGAGTCTGTGCAGAGGCGGGTGGTTCTCGAGGCAGAGGGTCTGTACCAGAAGGGAATGGCTTGGATCAACAGCAACAGGGCGAGCCAGAAGACCGAGTGAGTGACCCCTTGCGGGAGAGCCCCGATAGCTCGGCGGGTGAATGCTTGTGTCGCCTTTTAACCACTTTGCAGCTTTTTTGCCACTTTGCTAACGAGAGCAGTTCAGCTCTCCTCGGGGCTCATACGTAATTCAAACTCGGGGACTCTTGTTCAGATTCTAACGCACGCTTTTAATTCCATTTCCCATACCTCGGGAGCCTCCTGTCAACAAGAGCCGGCAGCGACGACGCGATCCAACACCGCCTCCAGTGCAGCCTACGGCCGTCTGAGGAAAAGAGTGTTTGAAGACCGGGCCCCTCAATCTCACTGAGCTCATGGTCTACAGGGCTGGAGTGATTCCCGCCCTCCTGTATGGCTCTGAGACATTTTTTTAAATTTCGAAATGTACTTTATTCATATAAAAATTTGTACGGTACATTCAAAAGCAGTTCAGTACATTTAGCTGCGGTCAGCAATCCCATACACTACATTTGGGTCCTGACGGCTGTTCCGTTCGATACATTCCCTTGCTTTTCAGTTCAAGTACATAGAAACATAGAAAATAGGTGCAGGAGCAGGCCATTCGGCCCTTCGAGCTTGCACCGCCATTCAATGAGTTCATGGCTGAACATGCAACTTCAGTACCCCATTCCTGCTTTCTCTCTATACCCGTACAATTCGGGATACATTGCGATACATTCAACAAATGACATTACACGTGTCACTATACGGTACACGGAATGGGTGACGGTACATTTACATTTTTTCTTTTCAACGTGCATTATGAAACAGACCTTGCATTGTACATGGGACTACATAGGTGTTTACAGATCATGGTGCTCCATGTACACAAAGAAGTTACAAGTACGGCCCGAGGGGGGTTTTGCGCTGATTCCTGCCCCCGGGTTGACCGCGGCAGGAGGGCTTTAGACTGCGGCCCTTCCCCACCGTGCCTTTGCGGCGACTGCACCAATTTTCAGTGCGTCCCTCAGCACGTACTCCTGGATCTTGGATCGCGCCAGTCTGCAACACGCAGACGTGGACATCTCCTTGCTCTGGAAGACCCGCAGGTTTCGGCAAGACCAAAGGAGCGTCTTTGACCGAGTCGATGGCCCTCCAGCAGCAGGTGATGTCAGTCTCGGTGTGTGTCCCTGGGAACAGCCCGGAGAGCACAGAGTCCTGTGTGACGCAGCTGCTCGGGATGAACCTCGACAGCAACCACTGCACCTCTTTCCAGACCTGCCTCGCGAAGGGGCAGTCCTGAAGGAGATGGGTGACAGTCTCGTCCGCCCCACAGCCGGCCCGGGGGCACCGTGCCGTGTTGCCGAGACGCCGGCTGTGCATGAACGCTCTGACGGGTAAGGCCCTGGCTCAGAGACATGGACCATGTACAGTAGACACCTCAAGTCGCTGGAGAAATACCACCAACGATGCCTGACTGCCTCTCTCGCCCTCTGTCCCTGTCTGTATACAGAGACCGATAGACTATTGGATATTAAGGGAATCGAGGGATATGGGAACGGGCGGGAGAGTGGAGTTGAGGTCGAAGGTCAGCCGTGATCTTAATTGAATGGCGCAGCAGGCCCGAGGGGCCGAATGGCCGACTCCTGTTCCCAATTCTTATGTAAAGTACAATGAGTTGTAGTCGGTGTTGTCACGGAGGGGCAGTAAGAGCTGTGTGTGTTTCTCCTGTCACAGAGGCTACAAGCTGCTGATTAAAGCGGCCGATTTGGGGAACAGCAAAGCCACCGAGGCCGTGGGGTACTCGCTGCTGCTGGGGGACTTCCTCCCGCAGAACATCTCTGCAGCCAAGGAGCTGTTCCAGGCCCTCGCCGGGGAAGGGCTGCCCAAATCACAGACAGTAAGTAACCACAGCGCACTCTCCCCGCCGCGCTCCCCCTCTCTCGTGTGTGTGTGTGTGTGTGTGTGTGTGTCTCTCTCTCTCTCTCTCTGTCGCTCGCTCTCTCTGTCGCTCGCTCTCTCTCTGTCGCTCTCTGTCGCTCGCTCTCTCTCTGTCGCGCTCTCTCTCTCTGTCTCGCTCTCTCTCTCTGTCTCGCTCTCTCTCTCTGTCTCGCTCTCTCTCTCTGTCTCGCTCTCTCTCTGTCTCGCTCTCTCTCTCTGTCTCGCTCTCTCTCTCTGTCTCGCTCTCTCTCTCTGTCTCGCTCTCTCTCTCTGTCGCTCGCTCTCTCTCTCTGTCGCTCGCTGTCTCTCTCTGTCGCTCGCTCTCTCTCTCTGTCGCTCGCTCTCTCTCTCTGTCGCTCGCTCTCTCTCTCTGTCGCTCGCTCTCTCTCTCTGTCGCTCGCTCTCTCTCTCTGTCGCTCGCTCTCTCTCTCTGTCGCTCTCTCTCTCTGTCGCTCGCGC
>NC_092003.1:8271636-8286636 GCF_044704955.1 Pristiophorus japonicus | reverse complement strand
TCTGTCGCTCTCTCTCTCTGTCGCTCGCTCTCTCTGTCGCTCGCTCTCTCTGTCGCTCGCTCTCTCTGTCGCTCGCTCTCTCTGCCGCTCGCTCTCTCTGCCGCTCGCTCTCTCTGCCTCTCGCTCTCTCTGCCGCCGCTCTCTCTGTCGCTCGCTCTCTCTGTCGCTCGCTCTCTCTGTCGCTCGCTCTCTCTGTCGCTCGCTCTCTCTGTCGCTCGCTCTCTCTGTCGCTCGCTCTCTCTGTCGCTCGCTCTCTCTGTCGCTCGCTCTCTCTGTCGCTCGCTCTCTCTGTCGCTCGCTCTCTCTGTCGCTCGCTCTCTCTGTCGCTCGCTCTCTCTGTCGCTCGCTCTCTCTGTCGCTCGCTCTCTCTGTCGCTCGCTCTCTCTGTCGCTCGCTCTCTCTGTCGCTCGCTCTCTCTGTCGCTCGCTCTCTCTGTCGCTCGCTCTCTCTGTCGCTCGCTCTCTCTGTCGCTCGCTCTCTCTGTCGCTCGCTCTCTCTGTCGCTCGCTCTCTCTGTCGCTCGCTCTCTCTGTCGCTCGCTCTCTCTGTCGCTCGCTCTCTCTGCCTCTCGCTCTCTCTGTCGCTCGCTCTCTCTGCCTCTCGCTCTCTCTGTCGCTCTCTCTCTCTGTCGCTCTCTCGCTCGCTCTCTCTGTCGCTCGCTCTCTCTCTGTCGCTCCTCTCTCTCTGTCGCTCTCTCTCTCTCTGTCGCTCTCTCTCTCTCTGTCGCTCGCTCTCTCTCTGTCGCTCGCTCTCTCTCTGTCGCTCGCTCTCTCTCTGTCGCTCGCTCTCTCTCTGTCGCTCTCTCTCTCTCTGTCGCTCGCTCTCTCTCTCTCTGTCGCTCGCTCTCTCTCTCTCTGTCGCTCGCTCTCTCTCTCTCTGTCGCTCGCTCTCTCTCTCTCTGTCGCTCGCTCTCTCTCTCGCTCGCTCTCTCTCTCTCGCTCGCTCTCTCTCTCTCTGTCGCTCTCTCTCTCTCTGTCGCTCTCTCTCTCTCTGTCGCTCTCTCTCTCTCTGTCGCTCGCTCTCTCTCTGTCGCTCTCTCTCTCTCTGTCGCTCGCTCTCTCTGTCGCTCGCTCTCTCTGTCGCTCGCTCTCTCTGCCTCTCGCTCTCTCTGTCGCTCTCTCTCTCTGTCGCTCTCTCGCTCGCTCTCTCTGTCGCTCGCTCTCTCTGTCGCTCTCTCTCTCTCTGTCGCTCTCTCTCTGTCGCTCTCTCTCTCTCTGTCGCTCTCTCTCTCTCTGTCGCTCTCTCTCTCTCTGTCGCTCTCTCTCTCTCTGTCGCTCTCTCTCTCTCTCTGTCGCTCGCTCTCTCTCTGTCGCTCTCTCTCTCTCTGTCGCTCTCTCTCTCTCTGTCGCTCTCTCTCTCTCTGTCGCTCTCTCTCTCTCTGTCGCTCTCTCTCTCTCTGTCGCTCTCTCTCTCTCTGTCGCTCTCTCTCTCTCTGTCGCTCTCTCTCTCTCTGTCGCTCTCTCTCTCTCTGTCGCTCTCTCTCTCTCTGTCGCTCTCTCTCTCTCTGTCGCTCTCTCTCTCTCTGTCGCTCTCTCTCTCTCTGTCGCTCTCCTCTCTCTCTGGCGCTCTCTCTCTCTCTGGCGCTCTCTCTCTCTCTGGCGCTCTCTCTCTCTCTGTCGCTCTCTCTCTCTCTGTCGCTCGCTCTCTCTCTGTCGCTCGCTCTCTCTCTGTCGCTCGCTCTCTCTCTGTCGCTCGCTCTCTCTCTGTCGCTCGCTCTCTCTCTGTCGCTCGCTCTCTCTCTGTCGCTCGCTCTCTCTCTGTCGCTCGCTCTCTCTTCTGTCGCTCGCTCTCTCTCTGTCGCTCGCTCTCTCTCTGTCGCTCGCTCTCTCTCTGTCGCTCTCTCTCTCTGTCGCTCTCTCTCTGTCGCTCTCTCTCTCTGTCGCTCTCTCTCTCTGTCGCTCTCTCTCTCTGTCGCTCTCTCTCTCTGTCGCTCTCTCTCTCTGTCGCTCTCTCTCTCTGTCGCTCTCTCTTCTGTCGCTCTCTCTCTCTGTCGCGCTCTCTCTGTCGCTCTCTCTCTCTCTGTCGCTCTCTCTCTCTCTGTCGCTCTCTCTCTCTCTGTCGCTCTCTCTCTCTCTGTCGCTCTCTCTCTCTCTGTCGCTCTCTCTCTCTCTGTCGCTCTCTCTCCCTGTCTCTCTCTCTCTGTTCTCTATCTCTCTCTCTGTCGCTCTCTCTCTCTCTGTCGCTCTCTCTCTCTCTCTGTCGCTCTCTCTCTCTCTCTGTCGCTCTCTCTCTCTCTCTGTCGCTCTCTCTCTCTCTCTGTCGCTCTCTCTCTCTCTCTGTCGCTCACTCTCTGTCTCGCTCTCTCTCTGTCTCGCTCTCTCTCTGTCTCGCTCTCTCTCTGTCTCGCTCTCTCTGTCTCGCTCTCTCTCTGTCGCTCTCTCTCTCTGTCGCTCTCTCTCTCTGTCGCTCTCTCTCTCTCTGTCGCTCTCTCTCTCTCTGTCGCTCTCTCTCTCTCTGTCGCTCTCTCTCTCTCTGTCGCTCTCTCTCTCTGTCGCTCTCTCTCTCTCTGTCGCTCTCTCTCTCTCTCTCGCTCTCTCTCTCTGTCGCTCTCTCTCTCTCTGTCGCTCTCTCTCTCTCTGTCGCTCTCTCTCTCTCTGTCGCTCTCTCTCTCTCTGTCGCTCTCTCTCTCTCTGTCGCTCTCTCTCTCTCTGTCGCTCTCTCTCTCTCTGTCGCTCTCTCTCTCTCTGTCGCTCTCTCTCTCTCTGTCGCTCTCTCTCTCTCTGTCGCTCTCTCTCTCTGTCGCTCTCTCTCTCTCTGTCGCTCTCTCTCTCTCTGTCGCTCTCTCTCTCTCTGTCGCTCTCTCTCTCTTCTCTGTCGCTCTCTCTCTCTCTGTCGCTCTCTCTCTCTCTGTCGCTCTCTCTCTCTTGTCGCTCTCTCTCTCTCTGTCGCTCTCTCTCTCTCTCTCTGTCGCTCTCTCTTTCTCTGTCGCTCTCTCTCTCTGTCGCTCTCTCTCTCTCTGTCGCTCTCTCTCTCTCTGTCGCTCTCTCTCTCTCTGTCGCTCTCTCTCTCTCTCTGTCGCTCTCTCTCTCTGTCGCTCTCTCTCTCTCTGTCGCTCTCTCTCTCTCTGTCGCTCTCTCTCTCTCTGTCGCTCTCTCTCTCTCTGTCGCTCTCTCTCTCTCTGTCGCTCTCTCTCTCTCTGTCGCTCTCTCTCTCTCTCTGTCGCTCTCTCTTTCTCTGTCGCTCTCTCTTTCTCTGTCGCTCTCTCTCTCTGTCGCTCTCTCTCTCTCTGTCGCTCTCTCTCTCTCTGTCGCTCTCTCTCTCTCTGTCGCTCTCTCTCTCTCTCTGTCGCTCTCTCTCTCTGTCGCTCTCTCTCTCTCTGTCGCTCTCTCTCTCTCTGTCGCTCTCTCTCTCTCTCTGTCGCTCTCTCTCTGTCGCTCTCTCTCTCTCTGTCGCTCTCTCTCTCTCTGTCGCTCTCTCTCTCTCTGTCGCTCTCTCTCTCTCTGTCGCTCTCTCTCTCTCTGTCGCTCTCTCTCTCTCTGTCGCTCTCTCTCTCTCTGTCGCTCTCTCTCTCTCTGTCGCTCTCTCTCTCTCTGTCGCTCTCTCTCTCGCTCTCTCTCTCTCTGTCGCTCTCTCTCTCTCTGTCGCTCTCTCTCTCTCTGTCGCTCTCTCTCTCTCTGTCGCTCTCTCTCTCTCTGTCGCTCTCTCTCTCTCTGTCGCTCTCTCTCTCTCTGTCGCTCTCTCTCTCTCTGTCGCTCTCTCTCTCTCTGTCGCTCTCTCTCTCTCTCTGTCGCTCTCTCTCTCTCTGTCGCTCTCTCTGTTCTCTCTCTCTCTCTCTGTCGCTCGCTCGCTCTGTCGCTCTCTCTCTCTCTCTGTCGCTCGCTCTCTCTGTCGCTCGCTCTCTCTGTCGCTCGCTCTCTCTGTCGCTCGCTCTCTCTGTCGCTCGCTCTCTCTGTCGCTCGCTCTCTCTGTCGCTCGCTCTCTCTGTCGCTCGCTCTCTCTGTCGCTCGCTCTCTCTGTCGCTCGCTCTCTCTGTCGCTCGCTCTCTGTCGCTCGCTCTCTCTGTCGCTCGCTCTCTCTGTCGCTCGCTCTCTCTGTCGCTCGCTCTCTCTGTCGCTCGCTCTCTCTGTCGCTCGCTCTCTCTGTCGCTCGCTCTCTCTGTCGCTCGCTCTCTCTGTCGCTCGCTCTCTCTGTCGCTCGCTCTCTCTGTCGCTCGCTCTCTCTGTCGCTCGCTCTCTCTGTCGCTCGCTCTCTCTGTCGCTCGCTCTCTCTGTCGCTCGCTCTCTCTGTCGCTCGCTCTCTCTGTCGCTCGCTCTCTCTGTCGCTCGCTCTCTCTGCCTCTCGCTCTCTCTGTCGCTCGCTCTCTCTGCCTCTCGCTCTCTCTGTCGCTCTCTCTCTCTGTCGCTCTCTCGCTCGCTCTCTCTGTCGCTCGCTCTCTCTCTGTCGCTCTCTCTCTCTGTCGCTCTCTCTCTCTGTCGCTCTCTCTCTCTCTGTCGCTCTCTCTCTCTCTGTCGCTCTCTCTCTCTCTGTCGCTCTCTCTCTCTCTGTCGCTCGCTCTCTCTCTGTCGCTCGCTCTCTCTCTGTCGCTCGCTCTCTCTCTGTCGCTCTCTCTCTCTCTGTCGCTCGCTCTCTCTCTCTCTGTCGCTCGCTCTCTCTCTCTCTGTCGCTCGCTCTCTCTCTCTCGCTCGCTCTCTCTCTCTCGCTCGCTCTCTCTCTCTCTGTCGCTCTCTCTCTCTCTGTCGCTCTCTCTCTCTCTGTCGCTCGCTCTCTCTCTGTCGCTCTCTCTCTCTCTGTCGCTCGCTCTCTCTGTCGCTCGCTCTCTCTGTCGCTCGCTCTCTCTGCCTCTCGCTCTCTCTGTCGCTCTCTCTCTCTGTCGCTCTCTCGCTCGCTCTCTCTGTCGCTCGCTCTCTCTGTCGCTCGCTCTCTCTGTCGCTCTCTCTCTCTCTGTCGCTCTCTCTCTGTCGCTCTCTCTCTCTCTGTCGCTCTCTCTCTCTCTGTCGCTCTCTCTCTCTCTGTCGCTCTCTCTCTCTCTGTCGCTCTCTCTCTCTCTGTCGCTCTCTCTCTCTCTGTCGCTCTCTCTCTCTCTGTCGCTCTCTCTCTCTCTGTCGCTCTCTCTCTCTCTGTCGCTCTCGCTCTCTCTGTCGCTCTCTCTCTCTGTCGCTCTCTCTCTCTCTCTGTCGCTCGCTCGCTCTCTCTGTCGCTCGCTCTCTCTCTCTGTCGCTCGCTCTCTCTCTCTGTCGCTCGCTCTCTCTCTCTCTGTCGCTCGCTCTCTGTCGCTCGCTATCTCTCTCTCTGTCGCTCGCTATCTCTCTCTCTGTCGCTCGCTCTCTCTCTCTCTGTCGCTCGCTCTCGCTCTCTCTCTCTCTGTCGCTCGCTCTCTCTCTCTCTGTCGCTCGCTCTCTCTCTCTCTGTCGCTCGCTCTCTCTCTCTCTGTCGCTCGCTCTCTCTCTCTCTGTCGCTCGCTCTCTCTCTCTCTGTCGCTCGCTCTCTCTCTCTCTGTCGCTCGCTCTCTCTCTCTCTGTCGCTCGCTCTCTCTCTCTCTGTCGCTCGCTCTCTCTCTCTCTGTCGCTCGCTCTCTCTCTCTCTGTCGCTCGCTCTCTCTCTCTCTGTCGCTCGCTCTCTCTCTCTCTGTCGCTCGCTCTCTCTCTCTCTGTCGCTCGCTCTCTCTCTCTCTGTCGCTCGCTCTCTCTCTCTCTGTCGCTCGCTCTCTCTCTGTCGCTCGCTCTCTCTCTCTCTGTCGCTCGCTCTCTCTCTCTCTGTCGCTCGCTCTCTCTCTCTCTGTCGCTCGCTCTCTCTCTCTCTGTCGCTCGCTCTCTCTCTCTCTGTCGCTCGCTCTCTCTCTCTCTGTCGCTCGCTCTCTCTCTGTCGCTCGCTCTCTCTCTCTCTGTCGCTCGCTCTCTCTCTCTCTGTCGCTCGCTCTCTCTCTCTCTGTCGCTCTCTCTCTCTCTCTCTGTCGCTCTCTCTCTCGCTCTCTGTCGCTCGCTCGCTCTCTCTCTGTCGCTCGCTCTCTCTCTCTCTGTCGCTCGCTCTCTCTCTCTCTGTCGCTCGCTCTCTCTCTCTCTGTCGCTCGCTCTCTCTCTCTCTGTCGCTCGCTCTCTCTCTCTCTGTCGCTCGCTCTCTCTCTCTCTGTCGCTCGCTCTCTCTCTCTCTGTCGCTCGCTCTCTCTCTCTCTGTCGCTCGCTCTCTCTCTCTCTGTCGCTCGCTCTCTCGCTCGCTCGCTCGCCCTCTCTGTCGCTCGCCCTCTCTCTCTCCCTCTGTCTCTCATACTCTCTCCTCCTCGCTATCTGCTTTTTGTCGCTCTCCCTCATTTGTCTGTCTCCTTCTCTTAGTCTGTCTCTCTCTCCCTCCATCTCGCTCGTACCTCTGTTTCTCCCTCTGCCTTATAACCTTTTCCATTCTTTCCTTCTGTTTGGGCACTGCTGTCTTTCTTGAAGTTTGCGTGTGCCTATTTGCTGTGTCCCCCCATCTCTCTCCATCTTCTAAATATATTTAATAACCCCTTTGTTGGGCTGCAGGTGATATTTTCACACCAATAATCTCTCTCTCTCTCTCTCTCTCTCCTAGTTTTTAGGATTTTTGTATGCAACAGGACTGAATGTAAACTCCAGCCAGGCTAAGGTGGGTGTATGCTAATTAAAGCTGCTTTATTCCCCAGGGTTTCTGGCACTTGGAGACCTTGGGAACTTAGCACATGATCTGCACTGAAGTCACACACACATCTACCACAGGCCACCCTGCTCGTGTATCACCTGGCAGCTCAGAATTAATGAAATACCAGGTTTCTGCCGGTCTATCTCACCTCCTATGACTTTCCATAGCGGCCCCATGTGGGAGCTTGGCTTAGAACAGTTTTTGGCATGGTTTTTGTGTCTTCCACTGTGAAGACCGAAGCAAAATAATTGTTTAAGGTCTCAGCCATTTCCACATTTCCCATTATTAAATCCCCCTTCTCATCTTCTAAGGGACCAACATTTACTTTAGTCATTCTTTTCCGTTTTATATATCGGTAAAAGCTTTTACTGTCTGTTTTTATGTTTTGCGCAAGTTTACTTTCGTAATCTATCCTTTCTACAGAACCTACAAGGGAGCAAGCTATCTTAGATCTGGTCCTGTGTAATGAGACAGGAATAATAAACGATCTAGTAAAAGATCCTCTCGGAATGAGTGATCACAGTATGGTTGAATTTGTAATACAGATTGAGGGTGAGGAAGTAGTGTCTCAAATGAGCGTACTATGCTTAAACAAAGGGGACTACAGTGGGATGAGGGCAGAGTTGGCTAAAGTAGACTGGGAACACTGACTAAACGGTGGCACAATTGAGGAACAGTGGAGGACTTTTAAGGAGCTCTTTCATAGTGCTCAACAAAAATATATTCCAGTGAAAAAGAAGGGCGGTAAGAGAAGGGATAACCAGCCGTGGATAACCAAGGAAATAAAGGAGAGTATCAAATTAAAAACCAATGCGTATAAGGTGGCCAAGATTAGTGGGAAACTAGAAGATTGGGAAAATTTTAAACAACAGCAAAGAATGACTAAGAAAGCAATAAAGACAGGAAAGATAGATTACGAAAGTAAACTTGCGCAAAACATAAAAACAGACAGTAAAAGCTTTTACCGATATATAAAACGGAAAAGAATGACTAAAGTAAATGTTGGTCCCTTAGAAGATGAGAAGGGGGATTTAATAATGGGAAATGTGGAAATGGTTGAGACCTTAAACAATTATTTTGCTTCCGTCTTCACAGTGAAAGACACAAAAACCATGCCAAAAATTGCTGGTCACAGGAATGTGGGAAGGGAGGACCTTGAGACAATCACTATCACTAGGGGGGTAGTGCTGGACAGGCTAATGGGACTGAAGGTAGACAAGTCCCCTGGTCCTGATGAAATGCATCCCAGGATATTACAAGAGATGGTGGAAGTTATAGCAGATTCATTTGTTATAATCTACCAAAATTCTCTGGACTCTGGGGAAGTACCATCGGATTGGAAAGCAGCTAATGTAACGCCTCTGTTTAAAAAAGAGGGCAGACAAAAGGCAGGTAACTATAGGCCGGTTAGTTTAACATCTGTAGTGGGGAAAATGCTTGAAGCTATCATTTAAGGAAGAAATAGCGGGACATCTAGATAGGAATAGTGCAATCAAGCAGACGCAACATGGATTCATGAAGGAGAAATCATGTTTAACTAATTTACTGGAATTCTTTGAGGATATAACGAGCATGGTGGATAGAGGTGTACCGATGGATGTGGTGTATTTAGATTTCCAAAAGGCATTCGATAAGATGCCACACAAAAGGTTACTGCAGAAGATAGAGGTACGCGGAGTCAGAGGAAATGTATTAGCATGGATTGAGAATTGGCTGGCTAACAGAAAGCAGAGAGTCGGGATAAATGGGTCCTTTTCGGGTTGGAAATCGGTAGTTCGTGGTGTGCCACAGGGATCGGTGCTGGGACCACAACTGTTTACAATATACATAGATGTCCTGGAAGAGGGGACAGAGTGTAGTGCAACAAAATTTGCAGATGACACAAAGATTAGTGGGAAAGTGGGTTGTGTAGAGGACACAGAGAGGCTGCAAAGAGATTTAGATAGGTTAAGCGAATGGGCGAAGGTTTGGCAGATGGAATACAATGTCGGAAAGTGTGAGGTCATCCACCTTGGGGAAAAAAAACAGTAAAAGGGAATATTATTTGAATGGGGAGAAATTACAACATGCTGCGGTGCAGAGGGACCTGGGGGTCCTTGTTCATGAATCCCAAAAAGTTAGTTTGCAGGTGCAGCAGGTAATCAGGAAGGCGAATGGAATGTTGGCCTTCATTGCGAGAGGGATGAGTACAAAAGCAGGGAGGTCCTGCTGCAACTGTATAGGGTATTGGTGAGGCCGCACCTGGAGTACTGCGTGCAGTTTTGGTCACCTTACTTAAGGAAGGATATACTGGCTTTGGAGGGGGTACAGAGACGATTCACTAGGCTCAACTGCTTCTTTGGGCAGAGAATTCCACAGATTCACAACCCTCTGGGAGAAGAAATTCCTTCTCAACTTGGTTTTAAATTGGCTCCCCCGTATTTTGAGGCTGTGCCCCCTAGTTCTAGTCTCCCCGACCAGTGGAAACAACCTCTCTGCCTCGATCTTGTCTATCCCTTTCATTATTTTAAATGTTTCGAAAAGATCACCCCTCATCCTTCTGAACTCCAACGAGTAAAGACCCAGTCTACTCAATCTATCATCATAAGGTAACCCCCTCATCTCCGGAATCAGCCTAGTGAATCGTCTCTGTACCCCCTCCAAAGCTAGTATATCCTTCCTTAAGTAAGGTGACCAAAACTGCACGCAGTACTCCAGGTGCGGCCTCACCAATACCCTGTACAGTTGCAGCAGGACCTCCCTGCTTTTGTACTCCATCCCTCTCGCAATGAAGGCCAACATTCCATTCGCCTTCCTGATTACCTGCTGCACCTGCAAACTAACTTTTTGGGATAAAGAGTTTCATGCACAAGGAACCCCAGGTCCCTCTGCACCGCAGCATGTTGTAATGTCTTTCCATTCAAATAATATTCCCTTTTACTGTTTTTTTTTCCAAGGTGGATGACCTCACATTTTCCGACATTGTATTCCATCTGACAAACCTTAGCCCATTCGCTTAACCTATCTAAATCTCTTTGCAGCCTCAAAGAATTCCAGTAAATTAGTTGAACATGATTTCCCCTTCATGAATCCATGTTGCGTCTGCTTGATTGCACTATTCCTATCTAGATGTCCCGCTATTTCTTCCTTCCTTAATGATAGTTTCAAGCATTTTCCCCACTACAGATGTTAAACTAACCGGCCTATAGTTACCTGCCTTTTGTCTGCTCCCTTTTTTAAACAGAGGCGTTACATTAGCTGCTTTCCAATCTGCTGGTACCTCCCCAGAGTCCAGAGAATTTTGGTAGATTATAACGAATGCATCTGCTATAACTAACGCCATCTCTTTTAATATCCTGGGATGCATTTCATCAGGACCAGGGGACTTGTCTACCTTCAGTCCCATTAGCCTGTCCAGCACTACCCCCCTAGTGATAGTGATTGTCTCAAGGTCCTCCCTTCCCACATTCCTGTGACCAGCATGGGGAGCGGGCGGGTAAGTGGAGCTGAGTCCACGGCCAGATCAGCCATGATCTTGTTGAATGGCGGAGCAGGCTCGAGGGGCTAGATGGCCTACTCCTGTCCCTAATTCTTATGTTCAATCCCCGGTCCAGAAAAGTAAGCCCATAATCCATGCTGACACTCCGCAGTTGCCACTACTGAGGAGGTGCTGCACTGTCGGAGGGGCGGTACTGAGGGGGAGCCCCGCGCTGTCGGAGGGGCGGTACTGAGGGAGCGCCGCACTGTCGGAGGGGCAGTACTGAGGGGGAGCCCCGCGCTGAGGAAGTTGCCGTGTTTCGGTTGAGACGTTAAACCGAGGCCCCGTCTGCCCCATTGGATGGACGTTAAAGATTCCATGACCACTGTTGGGAGAAGAATTTTCTCCGGTGTCCTGGGGCCAATATTTATCCCTCAACCAACATCACTAAAACAGATGATCTGGGTCATTATCACATTGCTGTGTGTGGGAGCTTGCTGTGCGCAAATTGGCTGCCGCGTTTCCCACATTACAACAGTGGCCACACTCCAAAAGTACTTCATTGGCTGAAAAGCGCTTTGGGATGTCCGGTGGTGGTGGATGTCTGTATAGAAATACAAGACTTTGAGTAGCAGTTACCCGCTGAAATGATGTTGAATACCTCTCCCCTTGTGTGTGTCTCTGTCCCGTCAGGCGCTGGTGTACTACACGTTTGGTGCTCTCGGGGGCAACCTGATGGCACACATGGCCCTGGTGAGTATTGGGCAGACTGAGAGTTGAATTTTTGCACGCGCTCTCTCTGTCTCTCTCTGTTCCAACTTGCATTGGGGGCAGTTCAGCAAAGGTTCACTCGGTTGATGCCTGAGATGAAGGGGATTGCCATATGAAGAAAGATTGAGCAGGTTGGGCCTCTGCTCATTGGAGTTTAGACAAATGAGAGGTGATCTTATTGAAATGTACAAGATCGTGAGGGGGCTGGACAGGCTAAATGCAGAGAGGATGTTTCCCCTCGTGGGGGAATCTCGAACTAGGGGGCACAGTTTCAGAATAAGGGGTCGCCCATTTAAAACTGAGATGAGGAGGAATTCCTTCTCTGAGGGTTGTAAATCTGTGGAATTCTCTGCCCCAGAGAGCTGTGGAGGCCGGGACATTGAATATATTCAAGGTGGAGATAGACAGATCTTCGAGCGATAAGGGAGTGAAGGGTTCTGGGGAGCGGGCGGGGAAGTGGAGCTGAGCCCATGATCAGAGGCCAAATGGCCAACTCCTCCTGTTTCTTATATTCTTATGTCCCACAAGGAGAGGTTGAGTAAATTATAAGAACATAAGAAATAGGAACACGTTAGATTCTGAGGGGGATTGAGAGGGTAGATACTGAGACAGATCTTTGAGCGATAAGGGAGTCAAGCGATATGGGGAGCGGGCCGGAAAGTGGAGTTGAGGTCGCAGATCAGCCGTGATCTCATTGAATGGCGGAGCAGGCTCGAGGGGCCGAATGGCCGACTCCTGCTCCTATTTCCTTGTGTTCTTATGTAACACCGCACGTGCCCGGAAGTTTGAATGGGCCATGCAGCCCCTTAAAGGGGCCACGCACCCCCCAAAAATTTGAGGGCACGTTGGTTATGTGGCAACGGATTTTACTGGATTTCTTTTTAACCTAAATTGGAGAAGCCGGACTTTGAAATGCCCTTGTGCGTACTGCAGTACATTGGAGGGGAGCATTGATCCAGAACTTGCACCCCACACCAGCTCTCAGAACTGACCCCCTCCCCGGCCACCTCGCCACACTTGCCTCTCTGTCGACCCGCGCGGGCAGGGCGCGGAAGGGCGGGCTCCTGTTTTGGGGTGGGGGGGCAGGGCGGGGTGGGGTGGGGTGGGATGGGGGGAGTGTCTTTGTAAAACCAGCTGAGCGATTTCCCCCTCTGGTTTTCCAGGGCTACCGCTACTGGTCGGGGATCGGGGTGACCCAGAGCTGCGAGGCAGCGCTGACCCACTACCGAGTGGTGGCCAATCACGGTAAGTGATCGTCGGGGGCGGGGCGGGGCCAGCGGCTTCACGTCAGGTGATCGTGGGCCGGGCCATTGGCTTGGGTTTGTGATGAAGAAACGGCTGAAACTCCAATCGCTGACATCCCCGAACCCCCCCCCCCCCCCCCCCCCCATCGAAGCCCATCCCTCCAGTCCCCTAACCCTCCCATCGAAGCCCATCCCTCTCGTCCCCTAACCCTCCCATCGAAGCCCATCGTTTCCGTCCCCTAACCCTCCCATCGAAGCCCATCCCTCCCGTCCCCTAACCCTCCCATCGAAGCCCATCCCTCCAGTCCCCTAACCCTCCCATCGAAGCCCATCCCTCCAGTCCCCTAACCCTCCCATCGAAGCCCATCCCTCTCGTCCCCTAACCCTCCCATCGAAGCCCATCCCTCCAGTCCCCTAACCCTCCCATCGAAGCCCATCCCCCCAGTCCACTAACTCTCCCATCGAAGCCCATCCCTCCAGTCCCCTAACTCTCCCATCGAAGCCCATCCCCCCAGTCCACTAACTCTCCCATCGAAGCCCATCCCCCCAGTCCCCTAACCCTCCCATCGAAGCCCATCCCCCCAGTCCACTAACTCTCCCATCGAAGCCCATCCCCCCAGTCCACTAACTCTCCCATCGAAGCCCATCCCTCCAGTCCCCTAACTCTCCCATCGAAGCCCATCCCCCCAGTCCACTAACTCTCCCATCGAAGCCCATCCCCCCAGTCCCCTAACCCTCCCATCGAAGCCCATCCCCCCAGTCCACTAACTCTCCCATCGAAGCCCATCCCCCCAGTCCACTAACTCTCCCATCGAAGCCCATCCCTCCAGTCCCCTAACCCTCCCATCGAAGCCCATCCCCCCAGTCCACTAACTCTCCCATCGAAGCCCATCCCTCCCGTTCCCGAACCCTCCCATCGAAGCCCAGCCCTCCCGTCCCCTAACCCTCCCATCGAAGCCCATCCCCCTCTGGTCCCCTCACGCCCCTCTCTCCTGTTGCGCTTGCTGTGTGCGCTGAACCCCTTTACTCACCAGGTGACTGTGCCTCCTTTCCCGCCCCCCCCCCCCCACAGTGGCCAATGACATCTCCCAGACGGGCGGGCTGGTGGTGCAGAAGATCCGACTCCTGGACGAGGTGGAGAACCCGGGCTCCAATAACGGGATGTTGGACGAGGATCTGATCCAGTACTACCAGTTCCTGGCGGAGAAAGGTGACGTCCAAGCACAGGTACCTGGGCCCTCGCTGTGTGTGTGTGGGGGGTGTGTGTGGGGGGGGTGTGTGTGTGTGTGTGTGTGTGTGGGGGGGTTGGGTGTGTGTGTGTGTGTGCGGGGGGGTGTGTGTGTGTGTGTGCGGGGGGGTGTGTATGTGTGTGTGTGCGGGGGGGTGTGTGTGTGTGGGGGGGTGTGTGCGTGAGGGGGTGTGTGCGTGAGGGTGTGTGTGTGTGTGTGTGTGCGCGGGGGGTGTGTGCGGGGGTGTGCGGGGGTGTGTGTGTGTGCGGGGGTGTGTGTGTGTGTGGGGGGGTGTGTGTGTGTGGGGGATGTGTGTGTGTGTGTGGGGGATGTGTGTGTGTGTGTGGGGGATGTGTGTGTGTGTGTGGGGGGATGTGTGTGTGTGTGTGGGGCGGTGTGTGTGTGTGGGGGGTGGGTGTGTGTCGGGAGGGTGGGTGTGTGTGGGGGGGTGTGTGTGTGTGGGTGGGTGTGTGTGGAGGGGGGGTGTGTGTGGGGGGGTGTGTGTGTGGGGGGGTGTGTGTGTGTGGGTGGGTGTGTGTGTGTGGGGGGGGTGGGTGTGTGTGGGGGGGGTGGGTGTGTGTGGGGGGTGTGTGTGTGGGGGTGTGTGGGGGGTGTGTGGGGTGTGTGTGTGTGGGGGGGGGTGTGTGTGTGTGGGGGGGGTGTGTGTGTGTGGGGGGGGTGTGTGTGTGTGGGGGGGGTGTGTGTGTGTGTGGGGGGGGTGTGTGTGTGTGTGGGGGGGGTGTGTGTGTGGGGGGGGTGTGTGTGTGGGGGGGGTGTGTGTGTGTGTGGGGGGGGTGTGTGTGTGTGTGGGGGGGTGTGTGTGTGTGTGTGGGGGGGGTGTGTGTGTGTGGGGGGTGTGGGGGGGGTGTGTGTGTGGGGGGGGTGGGGTGTGTGTGTGGGGTGGGGGTGTGTGTGTGTGGGGTGGGGGTGTGTGTGTGTGGGGTGGGGGTGTGTGTGTGTGGGGTGGGGGTGTGTGTGGGGGGGGGGGGGTGGTGGGTGTGTGGGGGGGGGGGGGTGGTTGGTGTGTGTGTGGGGGGGGTGTGTGTGTGGGGGGGGGTGTGTGGGTGTGTGTGGGGGGGGTGGGTGTGTGTGGGGGTGGGTGTGTGTGTGTGTGGGAGGGTGGATGTGTGTGGGAGGGTGGATGTGTGTGGGAGGGTGGATGTGTGTGGGGAGGGTGGATGTGTGGGGGGGGGTGGGTGTGTGTGGGGGGATGGGTGTGTGTGGGGGGGATGGGTGTGTGTGGGGGGGTGGGTGTGTGTGGGGGGTGTGTGTGTGTGTTGGGTGGGTGGTTGTGTGTGGGGGGGTGGTTGTGTGTGGGGGGGTGGGTGTGTGTGGGGGGGGTGGGTGTGTGTGGGGGGGGTGGGTGTGTGTGGGGGGAGTGTGTGTGTGTATGTGGGGTGGGTGTGTGTGTGGGGGGTGGGGGGGTGTGGGGGGGGGGTGGGTGTGTGGGGGGGGGTGGGTGTGTGGGGGGGGTGGGTGGGTGTGTGGGGGGGGTGGGTGTGTGTGTGTGTGGGGTAGGTGTGTGTGTGTGTGGGGTGGGTGGGGGTGTGTGGGGGTGTGGGGTGGGTGGGGGGTGTGTGGGAGGGGGGTGTGTGTGTGTGGGAGGGGGGGTGTGTGTGTGTGGGAGGGGGGTGTGTGTGTGTGTGGGAGGGGGGGGTGTGTGTTGTGTGTGTGTGTGTGGGGGGGGGGTGTGTGTGTGTGGGGGGGGAGTG
>NC_092003.1:8188553-8271436 GCF_044704955.1 Pristiophorus japonicus | reverse complement strand
GAGGGAGGGGGGGAGAGAGGGTGAGGGAGAGAGGGGGGGGGGGGGAGAGAGGGTGAGGAGGGGGGAGAGAGAGAGGGAGGGGAGAGAGAGGGAGGGGGGGAGAGAGGGTGAGGGAGAGAGGGGGAGAGGGAGGGGGGGAGAGAGAGAGAGGGAGGGGGGAGAGAGGGAGGGGGGAGAGAGGGAGGGAGGGGGGAGTGGGAGGGGGGAGAGAGAGAGAGGGAGGGGGGGAGAGTGGGAGGGAGGGGGGAGGGAGTGAGGGAGGGGGGAGAGAGGGAGGGAGGGGGAGAGAGGGCGGGAGGGGTTGGAGAGAGGGAGGGAGGAGGGAGGGGAGGCAGAGGGAGGGAGGGGGGAGAGAGGGAGGGAGGGGGGAGAGAGAGGGAGGAGGAGAGAGAGGGAGGGAGGGGGTAGAGAGAGGGAGGGAGCGGGAGAGAGAGTGAGGGAGCGGGGAGAGAGAAGGAGGGAGGAGAGGGAGGGAGGGAGGGGGGAGAGAGAGAGGGAGGAGAGAGAGGGAGGGAGGGGAGAGAGGGAGGGAGGGAGGGGGAGAGAGGGGGAGGGGGAGAGAGAGTGAGGGAGGGGGAGAGAGAGGGGGGTTTTGGGGAGGAGAGGGAGAGGGGGAGGGGGGAGAGAGAGAGGGGTGTGGGGTGGAGAGAGAGAGGGGAGTGGGAGGTAGAGAGAGAGAGAGGGGGTGTGTGGTAGAGAGAGGGGAGAGAGAGGGGGTGGCAGGTTGGAGAGAGAGGGGGTGGGGGGGTGGAGAGAGAGGGGTGTGGGGGTGGAGAGAGGGGGTGGGCGGTGGAAAGAGTGGGGTGGGGGGGTGGAGAGAGGGGGGGTGGGGGGGAGTGGAAAGAGGGTGGGTGGAGAGAGGGGGTGGGGGGGTGGGGAAAGAGAGGGGGATGGGGGGGTGGAAAGAGATGGGGGTAGGGGGTGGGGGGGTGGAGAGAGAGGGGGTGGGGGGAGAGAGAGAGGGGGTGGAGAGAGAGGGGGTGGGGGGAGAGAGAGGGGGGTGGGGGGAGAGAGAGGGGGTGGGTGGATAGAGAGGTGGATGGGAGTGAGAGGAGGGAGGGAGGGGAGAGAGGGAGGGAGGGGGGGAGAGAGAGGGAAGGAGGGGGGGGAGAGTGAGGGAGGGAGGGAGGGGGGGAGAGAGAGGGAGGGGAGGGGGGAGAGAGAGGGAGGGAGGGGGGGAGAGGGAGGGAGAGGGAGGGAGGGGGGGAGAGGGAGGGAGGGAGGGGGGGAGAGAGAGGGAGGGAGGGGGGGAGAGAGAGGGAGGGAGGGAGGGAGAGAGGGGGTAGAGGGAGGGAGTGGGGAGAGAGAGGGAGGGAGAGGGGGGGGAGAGAGAGGGAGGGAGGAGGCGAGAGAGAGGGAGGGAGGAGCGGAGAGAGAGGGAGGGAGGGGGGAGAGAGAGGGAGGGAGGGGTGAGAGAGAGGGAGGGAGGGGGAGAGGGAGGGGGGAGGAGAGGGAGGGAGGGGGGGAGAGAGAGGGAGGGAGTGGGGGAGAGAGAGGGAGGGAGTGGGGAGAGAGAGGGAGGGAGTGGGGGAGAGAGAGGGAGGGAGGGGGGAGAGAGAGGGAGGGAGGGGGGAGAGGGAGGGAGGGAGGAGAGAGGGGGAGAGAGAGAGGGGAGTGGGGGGTGGGGGGGAGAGCGAGAGGGGAGTGGGGGGTAGAGAGAGAGGCGGTGGGGGGGAGAGAGAGAGGGGGAGAGAGAGGGGAGTGGGGGGTGGGGGGTAGAGAGAGAGGCGGTGGGGGGTAGAGAGAGAGGTTGGTGGGGGGGTGGAAAGAGGGGGTTGGGGGGGTGGAGAGAGAGGTTGGTGGGGGGGTGGAAAGAGGGGGTTGGGGGGGTGGAGAGAGAGTGGTTGGGGGGAGAGAGGGGGGGGTGGGGGAAGAGAGGGGGGGTGGGGTGCGGAGAGAGAGGGGGGGAGAGAGAGGGGAGAGAGATGGGGGGACAGGGAGAGAGAGTGGGGAGAGAGGGGGGGGAACGGGGAGAGAGAGAGGGGGGAGAGAGGGGGGGGAACGGGGAGAGAGAGAGGGGGCGAGAGGGAGAGTGGGAAGAGAGAGAGAGAAGGGGAGAGAGGGAAGGGAGACGGGCGGCGGGGAGAGAGAGGGGCGAGGGGGGAAGAGAGAGGGGGGAGGGAGAGAGAGAAGGGAGGAAGAGAGAGGGGGAGAGTGAGACGGGGGAGGTGGAGAGAGTGAAAGGGGGAGAGTGACATGGGGGGGAGAGAGAGAGAGAGACTGGGGAAACAGAGAGAAGGAGAAGGGAGAGAGAGAGGGGGGAGGAGAGAGAAGGGGAGAGAGGGTGGGGGAAGCAGAGAGAGGGGGAGGGAGAGGGGGGGAAGGGAGAGAGAGGGAAGGGGGAGAAGGGTGATAAGAGAGAGAGGGAGAGAGCGAGGTGGAGAGAGAGAGACTGTGGAAAGGGAGGGGAGAGAGAGAGGGGAGGGGGAGAGGGAAGGGGGCGAGAGGGGGGAGAGAGAGAGACTGGGGAAAGAGAGGGGAGAGAGAGAGGGGAGGGGGAGAGGGATGGGGGCGAGAGGGGGGAGAGAGAGAGACTGGGGAAAGAGAGGGGAGAGAGAGAGGGGAGGGGGAGAGGGAAGGGGGCGAGAGGGGGGAGAGAGAGAGACTGGGGAAAGAGAGGGGAGAGAGAGAGGGGAGGGGGAGAGGGATGGGGGCGAGAGGGGGGAGAGAGAGAGACTGGGGAAAGAGAGGGGAGAGAGAGAGAGAAATGGGGAGAGAGAGAGGGAGGGAGAGAGAGAGGTGTTGTGTCCTTAGATGCTCTAACAATGACTCCACGAGGCAATGTGTTGTACTTGAACTGTAGTGACGTTAGTTAACTCCAGACTGAGGCTCAGAATTGGTGGCCTGCCTTTTATACTTGGCCAGGCACACCTGTACAGGTAACCTACGAGTCTCCCACTGCAGTGCCCTCTGGTGGCACACCTTGTGATAGACGCCTGTGACCTCCCTGTTCTCTCCTTGCATCCTGGGTCGCTGCTGCTCACTGAGGGGCAATCATCCAGCAGTGCACAGGGGACTGCTGACTCGCTGGCCTGGGCGTTGTTTGGTTTGCGATCCTGGCTGCTCCCGGTTCCCTTTGAAAATAGGTGCAGGAGCAGGCCATTCGGCCCTTCGAGCCTGCACCACCATTCAATATGATCATGGCTGATCATTCCCTCAGTACCCCATTCCTACTTTCTCTCCATACCCCTTGATCCCTTCAGCCGTAAGGGCCACATCTAACTCCCTCTTGAATATATCCAATGAACTGGCATCAACAACTCTCTGTGGTAGAGAATTCCACAGGTTAACAACTCTCTGAGTGAAGAAGTTTCTCCTCATCTCGGTCCTAAATGGCTTACCCCTTATCCTTAGACTGTGTCCCCTGGTTCTGGACTTCCCCAACATCGGGAACATTCTTCCTGCATCTAACCTGTCCAATCCCGTCATAACCTTGTATGTTTCTATGAGAACCCCTCTCATCCTTCTAAACTCCAGTGTATAAAGGCCCAGTCGATCCAGTCTCTCCTCATATGTCAGTCCAGCCATCCCGGGAATCAGTCTGGTGAACCTTCGCTGCACTCCCTCAATAGCAAGAACGTCCTTCCTCAGGTTAGGAGACCAAAACTGTACACAATACTCCAGGTGTGGCCTCACCAAGGCCCTGTACAACTGTAGCAACACCTCCCTGCCCCTGTACCATTTGCCTTCTTCACCGCCTGCTGTACCTGCATGCCAACTTTCAATGACTGATGAACCATGACACCCAGGTCTCATTGCACCTCCCCTTTTCATAATCTGCCGTTTTAGATAATATTCTGTCTACGCGTTTTTTTCCCAAAGTGGATAACCTCATACTTATCCACATTATACTGCATCTGCCATGCATTTGCACACTCACCTAACCTGTCCAAGTCACCCTGCAGCCTCTTAGCATCCTCCTCACAGCTCACACCGCCACCCAGTTTCGTGTCATCTACAAACTTGGAGATATTACACTCAATTCCTTCATCCAAATCATTGATGTATATTGTAAATAGATAGGGTCCCAGCACTGAGCCCTGCAGTACCCCACTAGTCACTGCCTGCCACTCTGAAAAGGATCCGTTTATCCCGACTCTCTGCTTCCTGTCTGCCAACCAGTTCTCTATCCACGTCAGTACATTACCCCCAATACCATGTGCTTTGATTTTGCACACCAATCTCTTGTGTGGGACCTTGTCAAAAGCCTTTTGAAAGTCCAAATACACCACATCCACTGGTTCTCCCTTGTCCACTCTACTAGTTACATCCTCAAAAAATTCCAGAAGATTTGTCAAGCACGATTTCCCTTTCATAAATCCATGCTGACTTGGACCGATCCTGTCACTGCTTTCCAAATGCACTGCTATTACATCTTTAATAATTGATTCCAACATTTTCCCCACTACTGATGTCAGACTAACCGGTCTATAATTACCCGCTTTCTCTCTCCCTCCCTTTTTAAAAATTGGTGTTACATTAGCTACCCTCCAGTCCATAGGAGAGAGGGGTGAGAGAGAGAGAGAGAGGGGGAAGGAGAGAGAGACTGGGGAAAGAGAGAGACTGCGGAAAGAGAGAGACTGGGGAAAGAGAGACTGGGGAAAGAGAGACTGGGGAAAGAGACAAAGGGGGGGAGAGAGAGAGAGAGAGAGGGGGTAGAGAGAGACTGGGGAAAGAGAGAGAGGGGTGCGAGAGAGAGAGGGGGAAGGAGAGAGACTGGGGAAGAGAGAGAGGGGTGAGAGAGAGAGGGGGAAGGAGAGAGAGACTGAGGAAAGATAGAGAGGGGTGAGAGAGGGGGGGGGGAGAGAGACTGGGGAAAGAGAGAAAGGAGGGGATGGAGGGAGAGGGAAGGGGGGAGAGAGAGAGACTGGGGAAAGAGAGAGAGGGGTGAGAGAGAGAGAGAGGGGAAGGAGAGAGAGACTGGGGAAAGAGGGAGAGGGGTGAGAGAGAGAGAGGGGAAGGAGAGAGAGACTGGGGAAAGAGAGAGAGCGGTGAGAGAGAGAGAGGGGAAGGAGAGAGAGACTGGGGAAAGAAAGAAAGGAGGGGATGGGGGGAGAGGGAGGGGGGGAGAGAGAAAGGGAGAGAGAGAGAGAGAGAGAGAGGGGGGAGAGAGAGAGACTGGGGAAAGAGAGAGAGGGGTGAGGAGAGAGAAATGGGGAGAGAGAGAGAAATGGGGAGAGAGAGAGGTGTTGTGTCCTTAGATGCTCTAACAATGACTCCACGAGGCAATGTGTTGTACTTGAACTGTAGTGACGTTAGTTAACTCCAGACTGAGGCTCAGACTTGGTGGCCTGCCTTTTATACTCGGCCAGGCACACCTGTACAGGTAACCTACGAGTCTCCCACTGCAGTGCCCTCTGGTGGCACACCTTGTGATAGACGCCTGTGACCTCCCTGTTCTCTCCTTGCATCCTGGGTCGCTGCTGCTCACTGAGGGGCAATCATCCAGCAGTGCACAGGGGACTGCTGACTCGCTGGCCTGGGCGTTGTTTGGTTTGGGATCCTGGCTGCTCCCGGTTCCCTTTGAAAATAGGTGCAGGAGTAGGCCATTGGGCCCTTCGAGCCTGCACCACCATTCAATATGATCATGGCTGATCATTCCCTCAGTACCCCTTTCCTGCTTTCTCTCCATACCCCTTGATCCCTTCAGCCGTAAGGGCCATATCTAACTCCCTCTTGAATATATCCAATGAACTGGCCTCAACAACTCTCTGCAGTAGAGAATTCCACAGGTTCACCACTCTCTGGGTGAAGAAGTTTCTTCTCATCTCGGTCCTAAATGGCTTACCCCTTATCCTTAGACTGTGTCCCCTGGTTCTGGACTTCCCCAACATTGGGAACATTCTTCCTGCATCTAACCTGTCCAATCCCGTCATAACCTTGTATGTTTCTATGAGAACCCCTCTCATCCTTCTAAACTCCAATGTATAAAGGCCCAGTCGATCCAGTCTTTCTTGATAGGTCAGTCCCGCCATCCCGGGAATCAGTCTGGTGAACCTTCGCTGCTCTCCCTCAATAGCAAGAATGTCCTTCCTCAGATTAGGAGACCAAAACTGTACACAATATTCCAGGTGTGGTCTCACCAAGGCCCTGTACAACTGCAGTAAGACCTCCCTGCTCCTATACTCAAATCCCCTAGCTATGAAGGCCAACATACATGGAAACATAGACACAGAAACACAGAAAATAGGTGCAGGAGTAGGTCCTTCTATCCTGCACCGCCATTCAATAAGTTCATGGCTGAACATGCAACTTCAGTACCCCATTCCTGCTTTCTCGCCATACCCCTTGATCCCCCTAGTAGTAAGGACTTCATCTAACTCCTTTTTGAATATATTTAGTGAATTGGCCTCAACAACTTTCTGTGGTAGAGAATTCCACAGGTTCACCACTCTCTGGGTGAAGAAGTTTCTCCTCATCTCGATCCTAAATGGCTTACCCCTTATCCT
This sequence comes from Pristiophorus japonicus, assembly GCF_044704955.1. Taxonomy (NCBI): domain Eukaryota; kingdom Metazoa; phylum Chordata; class Chondrichthyes; family Pristiophoridae; genus Pristiophorus; species Pristiophorus japonicus. Next base: position 8,264,987 of record NC_092003.1, on the reverse strand, counting down.
TAGACTGTGTGTCCCCTGGTTCTGGACTTCCCCAACATTGGGAACATTCTTCCTGCATCTTACCTGTCTAACCCCGTCAGAATTTTAAACGTTTCTATGAGATCCCCTCTCATTCTTCTGAACTCCAATGAATACAAGCCCAGTTGATCCAGTCTTTCTTGATAGGTCAGTCCAGCCATCCCGGGAATCAGTCTGGTGAACCTTCGCTGCACTCCCTCAATAGCAAGAATGTCCTTCCTCAGGTTAGGAGACCAAAACTGTACACAATACTCCATGTGTGGCCTCACCATGGCCCTGTACAACTGCAGCAACACCTCCCTGCCCCTGTACCATTTGCCTTCTTCACTGCCTGCTGTACCTGCATGCCAACTTTCAATGACTGATGAACCATGACACCCAGGTCTCATTGCACCTCCCCTTTTCATAATCTGCCGCCATTTAGATAATATTCTATCTTCGCGTTTTTGCTCCCAAAGTGGATAACCTCACATTTATCCACATTATACTGCATCTGCCATGCATTTGCCCACTCACCTAACCTGTCCAAGTCACCCTGCAGCCTCTTAGCATCCTCCTCACAGCTCACACCGCCACCCAGTTTCGTGTCATCTACAAACTTGGAGATATTACACTCAATTCCTTCATCCAAATCATTGATGTATATTGTAAAGAGCTGGGGTCCCAGCACTGAGCCCTGCGGCACACCACTAGTCACTGCCTGCCACTCTGAAAAGGATCCGTTTATCCCGACTCTCTGCTTCCTGTCTGCCAACCAATTCTCTATCCACGTCAGTACATTACCCCCAATACCATGTGCTTTGATTTTGCACACCAATCTCTTGTGTGGGACCTTGTCAAAAGCCTTTTGAAAGTCCAAATACACCACATCCACTGGTTCTCCCTTGTCCACTCTACTAGTTACATCCTCAAAAAATTCCAGATGATTTGTCAAGCATGATTTCCCTTTCATAAATCCATGCTGACTTGGACCGATCCTGTCACTGCTTTCCAAATGCGCTGCTATTACATCTTTAATAATTGATTCCAACATTTTCCCCACTACTGATGTCAGACTAACCGGTCTATAATTACCCGCTTTCTCTCTCCCTCCCTTTTTAAAAATTGGTGTTACATTAGCTACCCTCCAGTCCATAGGAGAGAGGGGTGAGAGAGAGAGGGAGGGGGAAGGAGAGAGAGACTGGGGAGAGAGAGAGACTGGGGAGAGAGAGAGACTGGGGAGAGAGAGAGACTGGGGAAAGAGAGACTGGGGAAAGAGAGACTGGGGAAAGAGACAAAGGGGGGGAGAGAGAGATAAAGGGGGGAGAGAGAGAGGGAGAGACTGGGGAGAGAGAGACTGGGGAAAGAGAGACTGGGGAGAGAGAGACTGGGGAAAGAGACAAAGGGGGGGAGAGAGAGAGAGAGAGAGGGGGGAGAGAGAGACTGCGGAAAGAGAGAGAGGGGTGCGAGAGAGAGAGGGGGAAGGAGAGAGAGACTGGGGAAAGAGAGAGAGGGGTGAGAGAGAGAGGGGGAAGGAGAGAGAGACTGAGGAAAGATAGAGAGGGGTGAGAGAGAGGGGGGGAGAGAGACTGGGGAAAGAGAGAAAGGAGGGGATGGGGGGAGAGGGAGGGGTGGAGAGAGAAAGGGGGAGAGAGAGAGACTGGGGAAAGAGAGAGAGGGGTGAGAGAGAGAGAGGGGAAGGAGAGAGAGACTGGGGAAAGAGAGAGAGGGGTGAGAGAGAGAGGGAGAAGGAGAGAGAGACTGGGGAAAGAAAGAAAGGAGGGGATGGGGGGAGAGGGAGGGGGGGAGAGAGAAAGGGAGAGAGAGAGAGAGAGGGGGGGAGAGAGAGAGACTGGGGAAAGAGAGAGAGGGGTGAGAGAGAGAGAAATGGGGAGAGAGAGAGGGAGGGAGAGAGAGAGGTGTTGTGTCCTTAGATGCTCTAACAATGACTCCACGAGGCAATGTGTTGTACTTGAACTGTAGTGACGTTAGTTAACTCCAGACTGAGGCTCAGACTTGGTGGCCTGCCTTTTATACTCGGCCAGGCACACCTGTACAGGTAACCTACGAGTCTCCCACTGCAGTGCCCTCTTCAAGTGCTCCATGGGGTGTCCCGACCTGTAGCCAATATGTCGTCCTAGAAGACCACTGTGCAAGGAACTGACTTTAGCAGGCTCTCCATGTTCCGTTGGAAGATCGCTGCGGGCGACCGAATCCCGAACGGGCACCGGTTGTAGATGAACAGACCTTTGTGCGTGTTGATGCAGGTGAGGCCTTTCGAAGACTCCTCCAGCTCCTGCGTCATGTAGGCCGAGGTCAGGTCCAGCTTGGTGAATGTCTTCCCTCCAGCCAGGGTCGCAAAATAGGTCGTCTGCCTTGGGTAGCGGGTACTGGTCCTGCAGCGAAAAACGGTTAATCGTTATTTTATAGTCACCGCAAATTCTAACCGCGCCGTCCTCCTTAAGTACCGAGACAATTGGACTGGCCCAGACGTTGAACTCCATCAGCGCGATGATGCCTTCACGTTGCAGCTCAATTTCCACTTTTTCACACATCATGTACGGTACCGCTGTGAGGATGCTGTCCTTGGGCTTGAGTTGCTCCTGGATCAGGGTTACGAGCTCCTTGTACAACTTGGTCGTTGTCTTCGCTGGTGCCAGCAAGTCCCTGACGAGGCCATAGACGGTGGGCCCACAACTGGTTGGCAGGATAGCTCTGCGCTTATCAGCCAGTGTGGTCAGGCCGTCTTCTGCCAGGTCATTTGCTGTGAATAAATGTTCCAGCCTCTCCACAAAGTCCTAATCATCACCATGGGCGAACTGCTGCAACGTATCGAGGGTAGCCATTTTCGTGTGAAAGTCCGTAATCTCGTCGCCAATTGTTGTGTCTTTAGATGCTCGAACAATGACTCCACGAGGACCTTAGTCCTTTATTAGTTAACTCCAGAGTGAGGATCACACCTGGTGGCTTGCCTTTTATACTAGGCCACACAGTCGGGGGGGCAGTACTGAGGGAGCGCCGCACTGTCGGAGGTGCAGTACTGAGGGAGTGCCGCACTGTCGGAGGGGCAGTACTGAGGGAGTGCCACACTGTCGGAGGGGCAGTACTGAGGGAGCGCCGCACTGTCGGAGGGGCAGTACTGAGGGAGTGCCACACTGTCGGAGGGCAGTGCTGAGGGAGCGCCGCACTGTCGGAGGGGCAGTACTGAGGGAGCACCACACAGTTGGAGGGGCAGTACTGAGGGAGTGCCGCACTGTCGGAGGGTGGTACTGAGGGAGCACCGCACTGTCGGAGGGACAGTGCTGAGGGAGCGCCGCACTGTCGGAGGGGCAGTACTGAGGGAATGCCGCACTGTCGGAGGAGCCGTCTTTTGGATGAGACGTTAAACCGAGGCCCCGTCTGCCCTCTCGGGTGGATGTAAAAGATCCCGGGGCCACTATTGGAAGAAGAGCAGGGGGAGTTCTCCCCGGTGTCCTGGGGCCAATATTTATCCCTCAACCAACATCACTAAAACTGATGATCTGGTCATTATTGTTATGTTCAGAATAACTCCACAAGACTGTATATCTTAAGCTCAAACTGTTGTGACCTTGGTCTCATTATTGTAACTCCAGAGTGAGAAGGCAGCGTGGTAGTCTACCTTTTATACCTGCTTACCCAGGTGTGCAGGTGACCCTTGGGTCTCCCACAGGTGCGCCCCCTGGTGGCAAGTCTTACACACTGGTAAAGTTCACATCATCATCGTCATCGGCAGTCCCTCGGAATCGAGGAAGACTTGCTTCCACTCCCAAAGGGAGTTCTCTGGTGGCTGAACAGTCCGACACGGGAGCCACAGACCCTGTGACAGGTGGGACAGACAAGCGTCGAGGGAAGGGGTGGGTGGGGCTGGTTTGCCGCGCGCTCCTTCCGCTGCCAGCGCCTGACCTCTTCGCGGTCTTTGCGCTGAGACTCGAGGAGCTCGACGCCCTCCCGGATGCGCTTCCTCCACCTCGGGCGGGTCTTTGACCAGGGTCTCCCAGGTGTCAGCGGCGGTGTCGCACTTTACCAGGGAGGCTTTGAGGGTGGTCCTTGCAACGCTCCCGCTGCCCGCCTTTGGCTCGTTTACCGCGAAGGAGCTCCGCGTAGAGCGCTTGCTTCGGGAGTCTCGTGTCGGGAGCATGCGGACAGTGTGGCCCTGCCCCAGCGGAGCTGAGCGAGTGTGGCCAGTGCTTCCAACGCTGGGGATGTTGGCCTGGACGGGGACGCTGATGTTGGTGCGTCTGTCCTCCCAGGGCATTGAATTCTGCCCAGCTCGATCTCGGCTTTCTCTCACATCGCGCGTGGAACCGCTCGGGCCGTGTGACAAATGGGCCGTGCATCAGGGACCAGGTGGACCTGCACTTTGGCGCCTGTGAAGTTGCCGACGCCTGGCTGGAACAGCGACGGGAATTTGGTTAGCACCGGGCGCACGAGGCGTCATCCACCGAAGACAGAGCTTTGATGTCGTCCCAGTTCCGTCGGATCTTTCCCAGCCAGCTTCTGCGTTGGGCCATCGCCTGGTACAATCCATAGCGGTAAATCACGCGCAGCTCCAACGTACGATACCTTCACTGCCGCACTGCCGATGACTGGTATGAGCTCTTTGGTGTGAGTGCGCAGCTTGGTGCGGATTGGGCCTTTGTGCCTTGTTGCCCCACAGTTTCTCAAAAGCCTTCTGGCTCATAGTTGACTGACTCGCCCCCCCACCCCACCCCCCCGTGTCCAATTCCACGGACACTGGAGTGCCGTTTAATTTGACTTTCAACATTATCGGAGGGCTTTTGGTGGTGAAGGTGTGTCACCCCCATACACTTCCAATTCAGCCTCAGGTTGAGTTGCCTCTCTTACTCATTCAGCGTGATCCGCGCCGGATCTGTCATCTCCTGCCGACTCTGCCACGTGGTGAGTCAAAGGGCGCCTGCACATTCACTGGAGGTGCCCCATTGTTCTGCAGCCTGTACACACGTAGTGCTTGAATCGACACTGATGGGCTCAATGATTACCCCCCCGGAGTACGCCAACACGGAGCCTCATGGACTCACATTCACTAAATTTGACACCAAATGAGACAAAAGCTGGGTCAAAGAGGTCGGTTTTAAGGAGTGTCTTAAAGGAGGAGAGAGAGAGAGAGAGAGAGAGAGCGAGAGGTTGACAAGACTTGCGTTTCTATAGCGCCTTTCACAACCACCGGACGTCCCAAAGCGCTTTACAGCCAATGAAGTACTTTTTGAGTGCGGTCGCTGTTGTAATGTGGGAAACGCGGCAGACAACTTGCGCACAGCAAGCTCCCACACACAGCGATGTGATAATGACCCAGATCGTCTGTTTTAGTGATGTTGGTTGGGGGATAAATATTGGCGCCAGGACACCGGGGAGAACTCCCCCTGCTCTTCTTCCAATAGCGGCCCCAGGATCTTTTACATCCACCTGAGAGGGCAGTCGGGGCCTCGGTTTAATGTCTCATCCGAAAGACGGCACCTCCGACAGTGGGGCACTCCCTCAGTACTGCCTCTCCGACAGTGCGGCGCTCCCTCAGTACTGCCCCTCCGACAGTGCGGCGCTCCCTCAATACCGCCCCTCCAACAGTGCGGCGCTCCCTCAGTACTGCCCCTCCGACAGTGCGGCTCTCCCTCAGCACCGCCCCTCCGACAGTACGGTGCTCCCTCAGTATTGCCCCTCCGACAGTGCGGCTCTCCCTCAGTACTGACCTTCCGACAGTGCAGCGCTCCCTCAGTACTGCCCCTCCGACAGTGCGGCACTCCCTCAGTACTGCACCTCCGACAGTGCGGCGCTCCCTCAGTACTGCCCCTCCGACAGTGCGGCTCTCCCTCAGTACTGACCTTCCGACAGTGCAGCGCTCCCTCAGTACTGCCCCTCCGACAGTGCGGCTCTCCCTCAGTACTGACCTTCCGACAGTGCAGCGCTCCCTCAGTACTGCCCCTCCGACAGTGCAGCGCTCCCTCAGTACTGACCTTCCGACAGTGTGGCGCTCCCTCAGCACCGCCCCTCTGACAGTACGGCGCTCCCTCAGCACCGCCCCTCCGACAGTACGGCGCTCCCTCAGTACCGCCCCTCCGACAGTGCGGCGCTCCCTCAGTACTGCCCCTCCGACAGTGCGGCACTCCCTCAGCACCGCCCCTCCGACAGTGCGGCGCTCCCTCAGTACCGCCCCTCCGACAGTGCGGCGCTCCCTCAGTACTGCCCCTCCGACAGTGCGGCGCTCCCTCAGCACCGCCCCTCCGACAGTGCGGCGCTCCCTCAGTACTGCCCCTCCGACAGTACGGCGCTCCCTCAGTACTGACCCTCTGACAGCGCAGTGCGGCGCTCCCTCAGTACTGCCCCTCCGACAGTACGGCGCTCCCTCAGTACTGACCATCCGACAGCGCAGTGCGGCGCTCCCTCAGTACTGCCCCTCCGACAGTACGGCGCTCCCTCAGTACTGACCCTCCGACAGCGCAGTGCGGCGCTCCCTCAGTACCGCCCCTCCGACAGTGCGGCGCTCCCTCAGTACTGCACTGGGAGTGTCGGCCTAGATTTTGCTGCTGAAGCCCCTGGAGTGGGACTTGAACCCAGAACCTGCCGACTCGGAGACGAGAGACAGGGAGCTGCCCACTGAGGGAGGGAGTTCCAGAGCTTGGGGCCCAGGCAGCTGAAGGCACGGCCACCAATGGTGGAGCGATGGAAATTGGGGGAATGGGCAAGAGACCAGCACCCATAACAGTGGCGGAAGTAGCCATGCATGGTTGTAAGCGCGTTGTGAGGTGTGTCGTATCACTCTGGTTGGCAGAGGACTGGAATCCATCTGCCTTGTTCCACCACCAGATGTCAGACACGCTCCTCGGTCCAGCGTGGCCCAGTTTACGAATGTTGTCGTAAGCTTGTCCCGTGTTGCTTGGTGACTTTACATCCCTTACGCTCTGTAATGTATTTGCTTCAAGGCTTCTTTGCTTAAGAATCAATAGCAACGCATTGCAATGAAGAATGAGTTGGTTTATTAGCAAAAGGTTTAACAATCGCACTACACATTACTGGTTCATCCTTCATCATCATCATAGGCAGTCCCTCGGAATCGAGGAAGACTTGCTTCCACTCTTAACACGAGTCCTCAGGTGGCTGAACAGTCCAATACGAGAACCACAGTCCCTGTCACAGGTGGGACAGACAGTGGTTGAGGGAAGGGGAGGGTGGGACTGGTTTGCCGCACGCTCCTTCCGCTGCCTGCGCTTGGTTTCTGCACGCTCTCGGCGACGAGACTCGAGGTGCTCAGTGCCCTCCCGGATGCACTTCCTCCACTTAGGGCGGACTGGTCTTTGGCCAGGGACTCCCAGGTGTCGGTGGGGATGTTGCACTTTATCAGGGAGGCTTTGAGGGTGGTCCCTTGTAACGTTTCCTCTGCCCACTTGGGGCTCGTTTGCCGTGAAGGAGCTCCGAGTAGAGCGCTTGCTTTGGGAGTCTCGTGTCTGGGGGACATGCGGACAATGTGGCCCTGCCCAGCGGAGCTGGTCGAGTGTGGTCAGTGCTTCGATGCTGGGGATGTTGGCCTGGTCGAGGACGCTAACGTTGGTGCGTCTGTCCTCCCAGGGGATTTGTAGGATCTTAACAAAGGTTTAACAATCGCACTACACATTACCGGTTCATCCACTAGGCTCACAACTGCATACCTCATCCCCCGAACCCAACGGGCCGGGGTTTTATTGAGTCTTGTGACCATCACGTGACTGGCTAAGCCCCTCCCAACTCAACAGCTCTACAACTATTTTTGAAAAACGTAAAATCAAAGGGGCACTAAAACCAACAAATTAACAAATAAAACTTTGGAACATTAAACCAATCAAATTAAAATTTGGTTGCCGGGGGTGATGATGCACACCGCGTGCTCCATCTCCAGGGACACCCTGGCTCGGATGTAACCGCGGAAGAGAGGCAGGCAGTCGGGCTGAACGACCCCCTCGACCGCCCGCTGCCTGGACCGGCTGATGGCCCCCTTGGCCAGGCCCAGGAGCAGGCCCACGAGGAGGCCCTCGGACCTACCCGCTCCCCTCCGCACAGAGTGCCCAAAGATCAGGAGCGTGGGGACTGAAGTGCAACCAGAATTTGAGGAGCAGCCCCTTCAAATATTGGAACAGGGGGCTGCAACCCTCGCACACCGAACATACACGTGGAACACGGACTCCTCCAGACCGCAGAAACTGCAGGCGGCCTGGGAGCCCGTGAACCGACTCAAAAACCGATTGCACGGGATTGCCCCATGCACCAGCCTCCAGGCCAAGTCCCCGATAAATAGAGGGAGGACTCCCGCGTAAAGTGCCCTCCATCGGGGACCCCCGCCTCCTCCGGATGGCGAGACGGCGCGCCGTGGCGTGGTCCGGACGGCAGACGAGGATGGCAAGGTGGAGAGTGCGCAGGAGCAGCCCGTACAGGAAACCCCTCCCTCCGCGCAGAACCGAAAGGCACGGAGGGGATGTCCCCCCGGAGGTGGCTCAAGTTGTGAGGGGCCGGCTCCCGAGGGAGGTTCCGGGGCTTGGCGCCGATGAGGAATTCCGTCCGGACGGTGGGGGGGATCGGCTCGGGCGGGATCTCCCCCACGTGCTGGAGCCTCCTCGACGCACCTAACGGAGTCAGGGCCCGGAGCAGTTTTTAGCGACTCGATGACATCGGCCGCGACTACTCGACAAACCCGCGAGCCGAGCATGCTCACGTGTGCTGACTTTACGCCCCGGGGGAGAACAGCCAGTGTTTCAAGTTGCCTGTTTATGTCGCCGTCATTTTTCACCGAGCCAGTCGCGGATGTTTGCAGCCACTTTGGGCCCTCGATCTCCGACGTTGGGTTGTGGCCGACGTCTCCCAGGAAGGTCATGTCCGCCAGGGTCAGCCGAAGCTGGGTTTACGCTGACCAGGCGGTGTTGACCAGTTGTGTGTCGCCGTTCCTTCGAGCAAACCGTGGCTCCGTGGGTAACACTCTCTCTCTCTCGCTTCCCACTCCACAGACTTGTGCGCGTAAATCTAGGCCGACACTCCCAGAGCCAGTGCTGAGGGAGCGCTGTACTGTGCTGTCGGAGGGGCGGTGCTGAGGGAACACCGTACTGCGCTGTCGGAGGGGCAGTACTGAGGGAGCGCTGTACTATCGGAGGGGCAGTACTGAGGGAGCGCTGTATTGCGCTGTCGGAGGGACAGTGCTGAGGGAGCGCCGCACTGTCGGAGGGGCAGTGCTGAGGGAGCCCCGCACTGTCGGAGGGGCAGTACTGAGGGAGCGCCGTACTGTCGGAGGGGCAGTGCTGAGGGAGCCCCGCACTGTCGGAGGGGCAGTGCTGAGGGAGCGCCGTACTGTCGGAGGGGCAGTGCTGAGGGAGCCCCGCACTGTCGGAGGGGCAGTGCTGAGGGAGCCCCGCACTGTCGGAAGGGCAGTGCTGAGGGAGCCCCGCACTGTCGGAGGGGCAGTGCTGAGGGAGCGCCGCACTGTCGGAGGGGCAGAACTGAGGGAGCGCCGCACTGTTGGAGGGGCAGTGCTGAGGGATCCCCGCACTGTCGGAGGGGCAGTGCTGAGGGAGCGCCGCACTGTCGGAGGGGCAGTACTGAGGGAGCCCCGCACTGTCGGAGGGGCAGTGCTGAGGGAGCGCCGCACTGTCGGAAGGGCAGTGCTGAGGGAGCGCCGCACTATCGGAGGGGCAGAACTGAGGGAGCGCCGCACTGTCGGAGGGGCAGTGCTGAGGGAGCGCCGCACTGTCGGAGGGGCAGTGCTGAGGGAGCGCCGCACTGTCGGAGGTGCCATCTTTTCCACGAGACCTTAAACCCAGGCCCCATCTGCTCTCTCAGGTGGATGTAAAAGATCCCATGGGCACTATTGGAAGAAGAGCAGGGGGCGTTACCGTTGGGGCCAATATTTATCCCTCGAGCAACATCACTAAAAACAGACGATTTGATCATTGCTGTGTGTGGGAGCTTGCTGTGTGCAAATTGCCACGTTTCCCACATTACAACAGTGACGACACTCCAAAAAGTGCTTCATTGACTGTAAAGCGCTTTGGGACGTCCGTTGGTCGAGAAAGGCGCTATATAGATGCAAGTTTTCCTTTTATCATAATCGGCCAATAGGAGTCTCAAATAAGCACGGTTCGGGTTGTCTGAATCCCAATTTGATTCAAGCGCACTCCTTAAACTGGAGATGCAATCTTGGTCAGACTGATGCACGTGTTCAACCTCTCGATGTCCGAGGTTGGCCTTGCCTGTTCCAAGGAGCTTGCTGGAAAGCCGGGCTGGGACTCCGCTTGTGCAGTGGGCCAACTAAGGTCGCCTGAGGAAGAGAGTGTTCGAAGACCATGCCCCTCAAACCCGACACCAAGCTCACGGTCGACAGAGCAGTGGTGATACCTGCCCTCCTGTCTGGCTCGGAGACGTGGCTCGTGTACAGCGGGCACCTCAAGCTCTGGAGACGTACCACCAACGCTGCCTCCGCAACGTTATGTCTGTAACGCACTTGTGACTGACTCCACGGGGCAATGTGTTGTACTCAAACTGTAGTGACCTTGGTCCTTTAGTTGTAACTCCAGAGTGAGGCACCATCCTGGTGGGCAGCCTTTTATACTGGGTCCTGCACACCTATGCAGGTGACCCTCAAGTCTCCCACCGCAGTGCCCTCTGGTGGACAGTCACTGCCACAGGGACAGGATAGGTTAGGTGAGTGGGCAAATGCATGGCAGATGAAGTATAATGTGGATAAATGTGAGGTTATCCACTTTGGTGGTAAAAACAGAGAGACAGACTATTATCTGAATGGTGACAGATTAGGAAAAGGGGAGGTGCAAAGAGACCTGGGTGTCATGGTACATCAGTCATTGAAGGTTGGCATGCAGGTACAGCAGGCGGTTAAGAAAGCAAATGGCATGTTGGCCTTCATAGCAAGGGGATTTGAGTACAGGGGCAGGGAGGTGTTGCTACAGTTGTACAGGGCATTGGTGAGGCCACACCTGGAGTATTGTGTACAGTTTTGGTCTCCTAACCTGAGGAAGGACATTCTTGCTATTGAGGGAGTGCAGCGAAGGTTCACCAGACTGATTCCCGGGATGGCGGGACTGACCTATCAAGAAAGACTGGATCAACTGGGCTTGTATTCACTGGAATTCAGAAGAATGAGAGGGGACCTCATAGAAACATATAAAATTCTGACGGGGTTAGACAGGTTAGATGCAGGAAGAATGTTCCCAATGTTGGGGAAGTCCAGAACCAGGGGTCACAGTCTAAGGATAAGGGGTAAGCCATTTAGGACCGAAATGCGGAGGAACTTCTTCACCCAGAGAGTGGTGAACCTGTGGAATTCTCTACCACAGAAAGTTGTTGAGGCCAATTCACTAAATATATTCAAAAAGGAGTTAGATGAGGTCCTTACTGCTAGGGGGATCAAGGGGTATGGCGAGAAAGCAGGAATGGGGTACTGAAGTTGAATGTTCAGCCATGAACTCATTGAATGGCGGTGCAGGCTAGAAGGGCCGAATGGCCTACTCCTGCACCTATTTTCTATGTTTCTATGTTTCTATGAAACCCCGGTCTCCACCAGTTGCGCCCTCTAGTGGTCCCAGCATAGTATTTATCACAGTGTGAACCTTATTGACAGTACATCAGATAACAAGCCTCCATCTTATGCAACTAGACAGTGACTACACAGAGGGTATATCTATAGTCTGCATATATAGCGCACCAGATCCTGCAAATTCAATGGGAGGGTAGGTGTACCAACGTCAGTGTTCTCGCCCAGGCCAACATCTCCAGCATCGATATATTGACCACACTCGATCAGCTCCGCTGGGCGGGGCCCCATTGTCCGCTCGCCCGATACTGGACCCCGGAAACAAGCGCTCTCCTCCGAGCTCCGTCACGGCAAGTGAGCCCCAGGAGGGCAGAGTAAACGCTTCGCGGACACCCTCCTGGAAAACAAATGTCACATCCCCCTCCCCGCGCCGCCACCGACACCTGGGAATCCCCGGCCCCAGACCGCCCAAAGTGGAGGAGGAGCCGAACACCTCGAGTCTCTTCGACGGGAGCACGCGGAGGCCAAGAGCAAACGGCGGAAGGAGCGCACGACAAACCCAGGCCCCCCCCCCCCCACCCACCCGTCCCTCCAACCACCGTCTGCCCCAGACACCGCCTTTTGTCCGAGACTGTGGCTCCCACATTGGTCTCATCGGCCACCTCAGAACGCGTGTTAGTGTGGAAGCGAGTTATCCTCGACTCCGAGGGAGGACTGTGTAAGAAGATTGAAGGAATAGTCAAGTCTGGAGGTAACAGGGACACGGATGAGGGCTTCAGCAGCGGATGAGCTGAGGCGGGGGGGGGGCGGAGACGGGCGATGTTACGGAGGTGGGGAATAGGCGGTTTTAGTTATACCGCGGCTATGTGGCCGGAAGCTCATCTCAGGGTCAAATGAGACACCGAGGTCGCGAACCGTCTGGTTCAGCTTCGGACAGGAGTTGGGAGTAAGCTGTTGTCCCGATTAGCGTGTGATGTCCATCTCCACGTTTCCTCTTCACTTTTTCTCCACTAAGTTCTTCATTACACTGGATACACGGCCCAGAAACAGGCCGTTCGGCCCAACCAGTCCGTGCCGGTGTCTATGCACCACTCGAGCCCCCCTCCCGCCTTTCCTCATCTAACTCTATCAGCGTAACCCTCTATTCCCTTCTCCCTCGTGTGTTTGTCCAGCCTCCCCTTAAATACATCGATACTATTCGCCTCAACCCCTCCCTGTGGCAGCGAGTTCCACATTCTCACCCCTCTCTGGGTGAAGAAGTTTCTCCTGAATTCCCCATTGGGTTTCTGGGTGACGATCTTATATCGATGGCCTCTAGTTATGCCCTTCCCCACAAGTGGGAACATTCTCTCTGTATCCACTCTATCCAAACCTTTCATCAGTTTAAAGACCTCTAGTAGGACACCCCTCAAGAGAAAAGAGACCCAGCCTGTCCACCCTTTCCTGATTATGTATACACTCGTGTTTCTGGTATCATCCTTGCAAATCTTCTCTGCACCCTCTCCAGTGTCTCGATCTGCTTTGTATAACACGGCGACCGGAACTGTGCGCAGTGCTCCAAGTGGTTCCATACAGGTCAAGCAGACCTTTCAATTCTATTGTGTGTCTTCCTCATCATCAGAGGCAGTCCCTCGGAATCGAGGAAGACTTGCTTCCACTCTTAACATGAGTCCTTAGGTGGCTGAACAGTCCAATACGAGAACCACAGTCCCTGTCACAGGGTGGGACAGACAGTGGTTGAGGGAAGGGGTGGGTGGGACTGGTTTGCCGCACGCTCCTTCCGCTGCCTGCGCTTGGTCTCTGCACGCTCTCGGCGACGAGACTCGAGGTGCTCAGCGCCCTCCCGGATGCTCTTCCTCCACTCAGGGCGGACTGGTCTTTGGGCCCAGGGACTCCCAGGTGTCGGTGGGGGATGTTGCACTTTATCAGGGAGGGCTTTGAGGGTGGTCCCTTGTAACGTTTCCTCTGCCCGCCTGGGGCTCGCTTGCCGCGAAGTAGGAGCCACAATCAGGTTGCAATACCTTGTCTGACCAGCATGGGCAGCACCGCCCCTGCTCACCTCGGTCGGGTGGGTGCCTCTCCGATCTATCCGACAGGACGACAATCCGTGCTGTGACCAGCCCCCCCCGCAAGCCGTCAGCATCACATTTACCGTGCTAATATCCGGCAGCACCTGCCCAGGGCGCGCCCGCGGCTTTGCGTGTCCCCGTATCTCTCTGTGGCTGTCGGCCCGGGCTCAGTGGGCATCTCTCTCTCCTCTGGGTCACAGGGCCGTGGGTTCAAGTCCCACTCCAGGCACCCGAGCACGTCAATCTCGGCTGGCGCTGCCAGTGCAGTGCTGAGGGAGCGCCGTACTGTCGGAGGGGCAATGCTGAGGGAGCGCCGTACTGCGCTGTCGGAGGGGCAGTACTGAGGGAGCGCCGTACTGTCGGAGGGGCAGTACTGAGGGATCGCCGCACTGTCGGAGGGGCAGTACTGAGGGAGTGCCGCACTGTCGGAGGGGCGGTACTGAGGGAGCGCCGTACTGTCGGAGGGGCAGTACTGAGGGAGCCCCATACTGTCGGAGGGGCAGTACTGAGGGAGCGTCGCACTGTCGGAGGGGCGGTACTGAGGGAGCGCCGTACTGTCGGAGGGGCAGTACTGAGGGAGCCCCATACTGTCGGAGGGGCAGTACTGAGGGATCGCCGCACTGTCGGAGGGGCAGTACTGAGGGAGCCCCACACTGTCGGAGGGGCAGTACTGAGGGAGCGTCGCACTGTCGGAGGGGCGGTACTGAGGGAGCGCCGTACTGTCGGAGGGGCAATGCTGAGGGAGCGCCGTACTGCGCTGTCGGAGGGGCAGTGCTGAGGGATCGCCGCACTGTCGGAGGGGCAGTACTGAGGGAGCGCCGCACTGTCGGAGGGGCAGTACTGAGGGAGTGCCGCACTGTCGGAGGGGCAGTACTGAGGGAGCGCCGCGCTGTCGGAGGGGCAGTACTGAGGGAGCGCCGCACTGTCGGAGGGGCAGTACTGAGGGAGCGCCGCACTGTCGGAGGGGCAGTACTGAGGGAGGGGGGGAAGAGGCGCCCTTCGACTCACCACGTGGCAGAGTCGGCAGGAGATGACAGATCCGGCGCGGATCACGCTGAACAAGTAAGAGAGGCAACTCAACCCGAGGCTGAATTGGAAGTGTATGGGGGTGACACACCTTCACCATCAAAAGCCCTCCGATAATGTTGAAAGTCAAATTAAATGGCACTCCAGTTTCCGTGGAATTGGACACGGGGGGGTGGGCGGGGGGGCGAGTCAGTCAACTATGAGCCAGAAGGCTTTTGAGAAACTGTGGGGCAACAAGGCACAAAGGCCCAATCCGCACCAAGCTGCGCACTCACACCAAAGAGCTCATACCAGTCATCGGCAGTGCGGCAGTGAAGGTATCGTACGTTGGAGCTGCGCGTGATTTACCGCTATGGATTGTACCAGGCGATGGCCCAACGCAGAAGCTGGCTGGGAAAGATCCGACGGAACTGGGACGACATCAAAGCTCTGTCTTCGGTGGATGACGCCTCGTGCGCCCAGTGCTAACCAAATTCCCGTCGCTGTTCCAGCCAGGCGTCGGCAACTTCACAGGCGCCAAAGTGCAGGTCCACCTGGTCCCTGATGCACGGCCCATTTGTCACACGGCCCGAGCGGTTCCACGCGCGATGTGAGAGAAAGCCGAGATCGAGCTGGGCAGAATTCAATGCCCTGGGAGGACAGACGCACCAACATCAGCGTCCCCGTCCAGGCCAACATCCCCAGCGTTGGAAGCACTGGCCACACTCGCTCAGCTCCGCGGGGCAGGGCCACACTGTCCGCATGCCCCCGACACGAGACTCCCGAAGCAAGCGCTCTACGCGGAGCTCCTTCGCGGTAAACGAGCCAAAGGCGGGCAGCGGGAGCGTTGCAAGGACCACCCTCAAAGCCTCCCTGGTAAAGTGCGACACCGCCGCTGACACCTGGGAGACCCTGGTCAAAGACCCGCCCGAGGTGGAGGAAGCGCATCCGGGAGGGCGTCGAGCTCCTCGAGTCTCAGCGCAAAGACCGCGAAGAGGTCAGGCGCTGGCAGCGGAAGGAGCGCGCGGCAAACCAGCCCCACCCACCCCTTCCCTCGACGCTTGTCTGTCCCACCTGTCACAGGGTCTGTGGCTCCCGAGTCAGACTGTTCAGCCACCAGAGAACTCCCTTTGGGAGTGGAAGCAAGTCTTCCTCGATTCCGAGGGACTGCCGATGACGATGATGATGTGAACTTTACCAGTGTGTAAGACTTGCCACCAGGGGGCGCACCTGTGGGAGACCCAAGGGTCACCTGCACACCTGGGTAAGCAGGTATAAAAGGTAGACTACCACGCTGCCTTCTCACTCTGGAGTTACAATAATGAGACCAAGGTCACAACAGTTTGAGCTTAAGATATACAGTCTTGTGAAGTTATTCTGAACATAACAATAATGACCAGATCATCAGTTTTAGTGATGTTGATTGAGGGATAAATATTGGCCCCAGGACACCGGGGAGAACTCCCCCTGCTCTTCTTCCAATAGTGGCCCCGGGATCTTTTACATCCACCTGAGAGGGCAGACGGGGCCTCGGTTTAACGTCTCATTCGAAAGACGGCTCCTCCGACAGTGCGGTGCTCCCTCAGTACCGCCCCTCCGACAGTGCGGCGCTCCCTCAGTACTGCCCCTCCGACAGTGCGGTGCTCCCTCAGTACTGCCCCTCCGACAGTGCGGTGCTCCCTCAGTACTGTCCCTCCGACAGTGCGGTGCTCCCTCAGTACCGCCCCTCCGACAGTGCGGCGCTCCCTCAGTACTGTCCCTCCAACAGTGCGGCGCTCCCTCAGTACTGCCCCTCCGACAGTGCGGCGCTCCCTCATTGCTGTGTGTGGGAGCTTGCTGTGCGCAAATTAGCTGCCGCGTTTCCTACATTACAAATGTGACTGCACTTCAAAAAGTACTTCATTGGCTGGAAAGCACTTCGGGACGTCCGGTGGTTGTGAAAGGCGCTATATAAATGCAAGGCTTTCTCCCACGCCCGGCGCGTTTATCCTTTGCCGACTGCAGGCACTTTATCGCCTGCTGCTGTGTGCAGGAGGGGCAGGGGTCGAGGGTCACGACCTGAGCCTGCGGCCCCTGTGACGTGGATCGACAGAAGGTGCTGGGCCAACCCTCCCAGACAATGGCCAGGGGAGCAGATAGGCCCCGATTCTGGGGTGGTCTTCAGATGGGCCTGTAACATGCTCACAGGTTTGGCGAGCTCTTGCCCAATATCTGAAGGGGCTGCTCCTCAGATTCTGGTTGCGCTTCAGTCCCACGCCCCGGATCTTTGGGCACCCTGTGCGGAGGGGGAGCGGGCAGGTCGGAAGGCCTCCTCGTGGGCCTGCTCCTGGGCCTGGCCAAGGGGGCCATCAGCCGGTCCAGGCAGCGGGCGGTCGAGGGGTCGTTCAGCCCAACTGCCTGCCTCTCTTCCGCGGTTACATCCGAGCCAGGGTGTCCCTGGAGATAGGAGCACGCGGTGTCCACCGGTACGCTCGCGGCCTTCTGCGAGAGGTGGGCGCCGGAGGGACTGGAGTGCATCATCGCCCCCGGCAACCAAATCTTAATTTGAGCTAACTTTCCGTTGACGTTTTATTTGGAAATTTGTGGGGATCAAATGCCCTTCCGAGCACATTATTTAAAGTTATGCTCAAAATAGAGCTGTGGCATTGTGATTGGCTGAGCCAGTCACGTGATGTTCACAAGACTCAATAAAACCCCGGCCAGTTGGGTTCGGGGGGATCCGCGATGGGGCAGGTGGTTGTGAGCCTGGTGGATGAACCGGTAATGTGTAGTGTGAGTGTTAAACCTTTTGCTAATAAACCGACTAATTCTTAATAGCAATATGTTGCTATGAATTCTTAAGCAGAGAACCCATGAAGCAAATACATTAACCAACTGGTCATCCTTCACATAGGTGGTACTTAGACGGGTGTAGTGAGGGAGTGAGGTGAGCATAGTCGGGGTGGAGTGCCAAAACGATTCACTATTCCAGGGTCACGCTGCAATGCAATGATATCATAGGCGGTCCCTCGAAACGAGGATGACTTGCTTCCAGGACAAAAAGGGGTGAGTCCACAGGTGTTCCAACGAAGGACCTAATATTCCAGATCCCGAACTACATCCTGAGGTTATCCACTTTGGTGGCAGAAACAGGAAGGCAGAATATTATCTGAATGGCGGCAGATTAGGAAAAGGGGAGGCGCAACGAGACCTGGGTGTCATGGTACATCAGTCATTGAAGGTTGGCATGCAGGTACAGCAGGCGGTGAAGAAGGCAAATGGCTTGTTGGCCTTCATAGCGAGGGGATTTGAGTGTAGGAGCAGGGAGGTCTTACTGCAGTTGTACAGGGCCTTGATGAGGCCACACCTGGAATATTGTGTTCAGTTTTGGTCTCCTAATCTGAGGAAGGACGTTCTTGCTACTGAGGGAGCACAGCGAAGGTTCACCAGACTGATTCCCGGGATGGCGGGACTGACATATGAAGAAAGACTGGATCGACGCGGCTTATATTCACTGGAATTTAGAAGGATGAGAGGGGATCTCATAGAAACATATAAAATTCTGATGGGATTGGACAGGCTAGATGCAGGAAGAATGTTCCCGATGTTGGGGAAATCCAGAACCAGGGGTCACAGTCTAAGGATAAGGGGTAAGACATTTAGGACCGAGATGAGGAGAAACTTCTTCACTCAGAGAGTTGTGAACCTGTGGAATTCTCTACCACAGAAAGGTGTTGAGGCCAATTCGTTAGATATATTCAAAAGGGAGTTAGATGTGGCCCTTACGGCTAAAGGGATCAAGGAGTATGGAGAGAAAGCAGGAAAGGGATACTGAGGTGAATGATCAGCCATGATCTTATTGAATGGTGGTGCAGGCTCGAAGGGCCGAATGGCCTACTCCTGCACCTATTTTCTATGTTTCTATTTTTCCCCTCCACCACCGCCCCATCAAGCACGAGAAGCTCAAACACTTCTTTGTCTCTAAGAATATACAGGGCCCTGGTGAGACCGCACCTGGAGTATTGTGTACAGTTTGGGTCTCCTTACCTAAGGAAGGATATACTTGCCATTGAGGGAGTGCAGCGAAGGTTCACCAGACTGATTCCTGGGATGGGGGGATTGCCCTATGAGGAGAGATTGAGCAGACTGGGCCGATATTCTCTGGAGTTTAGAAGAATGAGAGGTGATCTCATTGAGACAGACACAATTCTTACAGGGGCTTGACAAGGTAGATGCAGGGAGGGTGTTTCCCCCCCGGGCTGGGGAGTCTAGAACCAGGGGTCACACAGTCTCAGGATAAGGGGTCGGCCATTTAGGACTGAGATGAGGAGGAATTTCTTCACTCAGAGGGGGGTGAATCTTTGGAATTCTCTGCCCCAGAGGGCTGTGGAGGCTCAGTCTCTGAGTATATTCAAGGCTGGGATCGATAGATTTTTGGATATTAAGGAAATCGAGGGATCGGGCGGGAAAGTGGAGTTGAGGTCGAAGGTCAGCCGTGATCTCATTGAATGGCGGAGCGGGCTCGAGGGGCCGAATGGCCGACTCCTGCTCCCAACACTTAGGTTCTAAGATGCAAACCATCTGTTCAGCTGCCTCTGCCCTCCCGTCCCCCGAGCCCACTGGGCCACACCTCCCCTCAGAATTCCCCCACCCTGAACTTACAATGACTCTCCTATCTCCAGTCAGGCCTTCTCCCAGCTCACTTTGTCCATCAGGCCCACCTCCACCTCCCTTGACCATCCCAGGAAAGTGGAGTTGAGGTCGAAGGTCAGCTACGATCTTCTTGAATGGCGGAACAGGCTCGAGGGGCCGAATGGCCGACTCCTGCCCCTCGTTCTTATGTTCCTATTCCTGCCCAAATGCTGACCAGCCAACTTCCCTTCCCTGGCCCCCACGTTGGCCGACATTGTTGACGGTTCTCACCTCTCGGGTACAGACGCACCAACGTTAGCGTCCTCGACCAGGCCAACATCCCCAGCATCGAAGCACTGACCACACTCGACCAGCTCCGCTGGGCAGGGCCACATTGTCCGCATGTCCCCCAGACACGAGACTCCCAAAGCAAGCGCTCTACTCGGAACTCCTTCACGGGCCAACGGGCCCAAAGGTGGGCAGAGGAAACGTTACAAGGGACCACCCTCAAAGCCTCCCTGATAAAGTGCGACATCCCCCACCGACACCTGGGAGTCCCTGGGCCCAAAGACCAGTCCCGCCCTAAGTGGAGGAAGTGCATCCGGGAGGGCACTGGGCACCTCGAGTCTCGTCGCCGAGAGCGTGCAGAAACCAAGCGCAGGCAGCGGAAGGAGCGTGCGGCAAACCAGTCCCACCCTCCCCTTCCCTCAACCACTGTCTGTCCCACCTGTGACAGGGACTGTGGCTCCCGTATTGGGCTGTTCAGCCACCTAAGGACTCGTGTTAAGAGTGGAAGCAGGTCTTCCTCGATTCCGAGGGAGTGCCGATGATGATGACTGTTGCCCTCTCCCTCAAATCTGCCGTCATCACCCCTCTCCTCAACGCTCGACCCCTTCCGTCCTTGCAAACTACTGCCCTGTCGCCAACCTCCCTTTCCGCTCCAATATCCTTGAGCGTGTTGTCGCTTCCCAAATTTGCGCCAATCTTTCCCGCAGTTCCAGGTTTGAATCCCTCGGATCCGGTTTCCGCACCTGCCGCAGGACCCGAGCGGCTCTCGTCAAAGTTACAAATGTGACTGTGGTACACTGTCCCGCCCGATCATTCCCCACCCGTCGACAGCCTTCGGCACGATTGGCCAGTCCGCCCCCCTCCAACGCCTCTCCTCCGTCATCCAGCTGGGTGGGACTGCCCTCGCCAAATACTCCTGTGAGCCGGCTCGGCCATGGCTCAGTGGGTAGCACGCTCCCCTCGGAGTCAGAACGTTGAGGGTTCGAGTCCCACTCCCGGCACTTGAGCACATAAATCCAGGCTGACAATCCCAGTGCAGTATTGAGGGAGCGCCGCACTGTCAGAGGGGCAGTACTGAGGGAGCCCCGCACTGTCGGAGCGGCAGTACTGAGGGAGCGCCGCACTGTCGGAGGGGCAGTACTGAGGGAGCCCCGCACTGTCGGAGGGGCAGTACTGAGGGAGCGCCGCACTGCGCTGTCGGAGGGGCAGTACTGAGGGAGCGCCGCACTGTCGGAGGGGCGGTACTGAGGGAGCGCCGCACTGTCGGAGGGGCAGTACTGAGGGAGCGCCACACTGTCGGAGGGGCAGTACTGAGGGAGCGCCGCACTGTCGGAGGGGCAGTACTGAGGGAGCGCCGCACTGCGCTGTCGGAGGGGCAGTACTGAGGGAGCGCCGCACTGTCGGAGGGGCAGTACTGAGGGAGCGCCGCACTGTCGGAGGGGCAGTACTGAGGGAGCGCCGCACTGTCGGAGGGGCAGTACTGAGGGAGCGCCGCACTGTCGGAGGGACAGTACTGAGGGTGCGCTGTCGGAGGGGCGGTACTGAGGGAGCGCCGTACTGCGCTGTCAGAGGGGCAGTACTGAGGGAGTGTCGGAGGGGCGGTACTGAGGGAGTGCTGCACTGTCGGAGGGGCAGTACTAAGGGAGTGCTGCACTGTCGGAGGGGCAGTACTGAGGGAATGCCGCACTGTCAGAGGGGTG
Source organism: Pristiophorus japonicus (assembly GCF_044704955.1). Classification (NCBI taxonomy): domain Eukaryota; kingdom Metazoa; phylum Chordata; class Chondrichthyes; family Pristiophoridae; genus Pristiophorus; species Pristiophorus japonicus. The sequence continues at coordinate 8,243,778 of NC_092003.1, read as the reverse complement.
GTACTGAGGGAGTGCTGCACTGTGGGAGGTGCCGTCTTTTGGATGATGATATGTTAAACCGAGGCCCCGCCTGCCCTCTCAGGCTACTATTTTGAAGAAGAGCAAGGGGAGTTCTCCCCGGTGTCCTGGGGCCAATATTTATCCCTCAATCAACATCAGTAAAAACAGATGATCTGGGTCATTATCACATTGCTGTTTGTGGGAGCTTGCTGTGCACAAATTGACTGCCGCGTTACAACAGTGACTACACTTCAAAAGTGCTTCATTGGCTGTAAAGCTCAAAGCGGTCCGGTAGTCGTGAAAGGCGCTATATAAATGCAAGTCTTTCATTGTGAATTGCTTTGGGACGTTTCACTAAGTTAACAGCGGACGCTATATAAATGTAGGTTGTTGTTGATAAGAGGTTGGCCATTTAGGACTGAGATGAGGAGGAAGTTCTTCCCTCAGAGGGTGGTGAATCTTTGGAATTCTCTGCCCCAGAGGGCTGTGGAGGCTCGGTCGTTGTATATTCAAGGCTGGGATCGATAGATTTTTGGAGTCTCTGGGGAAATCGAGGGATCGGGCGGGAAAGTGGAGTTGAGGTCGGGAGTGTCATGTATTCAACTATCAGTGTAACCCATGTATAAGCTGACCTAAGTTGTACACCTTGAGAACACTGACCACAAGGGGGCGAGCTTGTGGGAGACACTCCTAACCTGGACTTTCAGGTATAAAAGGGGAAGCTCCACCCACCTTCATCGCTTGAGGTCTTGGTAATAAAGGTAACAGGTCATAGAGTGACCGTCTCTCAAGTATGGGCCTCATGTGCATTTATACTGTATAGTAAGGACATATCATTGGCGACGAGAAACTGGGATTTAAACCACGCGAGCATGGCCACTAGCAGCACAGAAGAGAGGTAATGTGTTGGTGATGATTGGGGCGATTTTATTGAGAGACTACAGCAAAGTTTTGTCACTAAGGAATGGTTGGGACAGGATTCGGCCGACAAACGCAGGGCTCATCTCCTGACGGTTTGTGGATCCAGAACCTACTCCCTGATGAAGGACCTTCCAGCGCCAGAGAAGCCGGCGGACAAGACTTTTGAAGAGATCGGGGAACATCTTAAACCGGCGAGCAGCATGCACATGGCGAGACACCGGTTTTACAAGCACCGGCGGCGAGAAGGGCAAAGCGTTCCAGACTTCGTGGCAGATCTCCGGCGACTGGTGAGCCTGTGTGAGTTCCCAGATGCATGCAGAGCGGAGATGCTGCGAGACTTTTTTATTGAGGGCATCGGGCACGCTGGGGTTTTCAGGAAACTGATTGAGACCAAAGACTTGACCTTGGAAGCGGCGGTTCTGATAGCGCAGACATTTATCTCAGGGGAGGAAGAGACCAGAATGATGTATGACAAAAATCTTGGCTCAAATGCGGCAAACAACCAGGGAGTCAACATTGTTAACGCGGCACAGTTCTCCAGGCAGACAAGGGCAATCGGACATGCCCCAGCATGCAGTCGAACCCAAAGGGGGAATTCAACAGAGACAATGGCTAGCTGAACGGCGCTTCATGCCATCGCAAGGGACAATGCGGCCAGTAACGGGGCCATCAACACATGTTAATGGTGCGTTTAAGGACAGTCACAGAGACAGTCAGAGACGATCGACTGGTAATGGACCTTTTGTTTCCAACAACGGGGCCTCCAGCTCATGCTGGAGGTGTGGAGGCAAACACCCAGCCAGAGCTTGCAGGTATCAGCAATATACCTGCAGAAACTGCAACGTCAGCGGTCACTTGGCGCGTATGTGCAGGAAGCCTGCAGCCAGGTTGATGTACGAGGAGGACTGGCCCGATGTAAGCCCTACGAGGCCAAATGAATACTGGGGGAAATCGCTGGAAGCTGAAGTTCAGCGAGTTCATGTGGAGCACAGATGCAATTCATATACCAGGACGCCACCGATAATGATGAAAGTGCTCCTCAATGGCATCCCAGTATTAATGGAGCTAGACACGGGGGCCAGCCAGTCCCTGATGAGTATCAAACAGTTCGAAAGGTTGTGGGTGTCCAAGGCCAGGCGGCCAAAATTATTGCCGATTGAAGCACAGCTACGGACATAAACAAGGGAGATCAGTCCAGTGCTAGGCAGCGCCACGGTAGTCGTGACCCACAAAGATTCGGAGAACAGGTTGCCACTCTGGATTGTCCCGGGGTATGGTCCCGCACTACTGGGGAGGAGTTGGCTTGCTGTCATGAACTGGAAATGGGGCGATGTCAATGCAATTTCTTCTGTGGAGCGAGTATCATGCTCACAGGTCCTGGACAAATTTGACTCATTATTTCAACCCAGCATTGGCACTTTCATGGGGGCCAAGGTAGTGATTCACATAAACCCGGACGCCAGACCAGTACACCACAAGGCCAGAGCGGTGCCGTACGTGATGCGGGAAAAGATAGAAGGCGAATTGGACCGCCTGCTGAGGGAAGGCATCATCTCGCCAGTCGAATTCAGTGACTGGGCGAGCCCGATTGTGCCGGTGCTCAAGGCGGATGGGTCGGTCAGGATATGTGGCGATTACAAGGCCACCATCAATCGGGTATCACTCCAAGACCAGTACCCGCTACCGAGAGCGGAGGACCTCTGTGTGACGCTATCCGGTGGCAAACCTTTTTCAAAATTGGACCTGACCTCAGCTTACATGACCCAGGAGCTGGCGAGTGAGTCAAAGAAGCTGACCACCATCACGACACACAAGGGGTTGTTTGAGTATAACAGATGTCCGTTCAGGATTCGCTCGGCCGCCGCGATCTTCCAATGAAATATGGAAAGCCTCCTCAAGTCGATTCCAAGAATGGTGGTTTTTCAAGACAACATCCTCATCACGGGTTACGATACTGAAGAACACCTCCACAACCTGGAGGAGGTGCTTTGCTGACCGGGTAAGTCTGCGACTGAAAAAGGCGAAGTGCGTCTTCTTAGCTCCAGAGGTAGAATTCCTGGGGAGGAGGGTAGCAGCAGACGGGATCAGACCTACTGCGTCCAAAACGGAAGCGATCCAGAGAGCACCCGGACCCTGTAACACGACGGAGCTGCGTTCGTTCCTGGGGCTCCTGAACTATTTTGGTAACTTTCTTCCCAAATTGAGCACGCTGCTAGAGCCGCTACACGGGCTGCTACGCAAAGGTCGCGAATGGGTCTGGGGTGACAGCCAGGAAAGGGCTTTTAATAGAGCACGCAATTTGTTATGCTCCAACAATCTGTTAACGTTATATGACCCGTGTAAGAAACTAATTTTAACGTGCGATGCGTCGTCCTATGGTGTCGGGTGTGTGTTGCAGCATGTCAATGCCAAGGGTCACTTACAGCCGGTAGCTTATGCCTCCAGAAGTCTGTCCCAGGCAGAAAGGGGCTACGGGATGGTAGAAAAGGAAGCGCTCGCATGTGTATATGTAGTAAAAAAAAATGCACCAGTACCTGTTTGGCAAGAAATTTGAGCTGGAGACGGATCACAAACCCCGAACGTCCCTTTTGGCCGACAACAAGGCCATAAATGCGAATGCGTTGGCCCACATACAGAGGTGGGCACTCACGTTAGCCGCCTATGACTACACAATTCGGCACAGACCGGGCACCGAAAACTGTGCCGATGCACTCAGCAGGCTCCCACTAGCCACCACTGAGGGGGTAACCGAGCATGCTGCTGAGATGGTCATGGCTGTTGAAGCTTTCGAAAGCGAAAGCTCACCTCTGACAGCCCGTCAGATTAAAGTCTGGACAAATAAAGACCCGCTACTGTCTTTAGTTAAGAAATGTGTCCTGAATGGGGACTGGGCAGCCACATATGGGGCATGCCCTGAGGAATTTAAACCGTTTCATAGGCACAAGGATGAACTCTCGATTCAGGCCGATTGCCTACTGTCGGGAAACCACGTAGTCATGCCCCAGATGGGCAGAGGGGTGTTTATCAGAGAACTCCACAATGAGCACCCGGACATTGTCACGATGAAGGCAATTGTCAGGTCACACGTTTGGTGGCCAGGGATAGACGCAGATCTGGAACTTTGTGTTCGCAGGTGCAACACATGTGCCCAGTTGGGCAATGTGCCCAGGGAAGCCCCCCTTAGCCCCTGGCCCACCAAGCCTTGGTCACGCATCCATGTGGACTACGCAGGTCCTTTCATGGAAAAAATGTTTTTGGTTGTAGTAGACGCCTACTCCAAATGGATTGAGTGTGACATTTTAAATTCAAGCACATCCTCTGCCACGGTAGAAAGTCTACGGGCAATGTTCGCTGCCCATGGTCTACTGGACGTCTTGGTTAGTGACAATGGCCTGTGCTTTACAAGCACTGAATTCCAGGACTTCATGGCAGGCAAATGGTATCAACCATGTCAGAACGGCACCGTTCAAGCCGGCCTCAAACGGCCAGGCGGAACGAGCAGTGCAGATAATCAAACAGGGGATGCTCAGATTCCAAGGGGGTTCCCTACAAAGCCGCTTATCACACCTCCTGTTGGCCAATAGATCCCGACCACACTCGCTCACAGGGGTTCCACCCGCAGAGCTGCTAATGAAAAGGACGCTCAAAACCAGGTTATCCCTTATATACCCCGCCATGAAAGAAACTGTTGAGAGCAGGCGTCAGTCACAATGTGACTACCATGACAGGAATGCAAGGGCGTGATGTAATGACGTCAATGATCCTGTTTTTGTCCTTAATTACTCTGCAGGGCCCAAATGGCTCGCAGGCGCTGTGATCGCCAAAGAGGGGAATAGGGTTTTGGTAGTTAAACTTACCAATGGACAAATCTGCTGCAAACACGTGGATCAAACTAACAGGAGGTTCAGCAACCCCATAGAAGATGCAGAGGAAGAACACGATATAGAGTTCACTCCACCACAGGTGACCGAACAGCGGAACCAAATGGAGGAGAGCCCAGTCACTGTGGGCAGTCCGGACAGGCCTGAGGCACCGCAAACAGCAGACACTCAGGCCAGCGCCCAACAACCGGAGCCCCAACTCAGGCGCTCTACAAGGGAGCGTAAACCACCAGAGAGACTCAACCGGTGATCCCAATAAGACTTTGGGGGGGGGGGGGGGTGGTGATGTCATGTATTCAACCAGCATTGTAACCCATGTATAAACTGACCTAAGTTGTACACCTTGAGAACACTGACCACAAGGGGGCGAACTTGTGGGAGAGACTCCTAACCTGGACTTTCAGGTATAAAAGGGGAAGCTCCACCCACCTTCATCACTTGAGGTCTTGGTAATAAAGGTAACTGGTCACAGAGTGACCTTCTCTCAAGCCTGGGACTCGTGTGCATTTATACTGTGCAGTAAGGACATATCAGGGAGATCAGCCGTGATCTGATTGAATGGTGGAGCAGGCTCGAGGGGGGGCCGAGCGGCCTGCTAATTGGCAAGTTCTTAATCTTGACTGTCGGTTGAAATCAAACTCCATCCCTCCTTACGGTACGTTCACAACTGATAAATGAAAGCTGTTTGAAAGCAGTTTTGTGACGGGGGGCCTACGCAAGGATTTTGCCTCCCTGGGAGCGGTTGCTCACGGCACTGGGCCCCGGAGCCAAATCTTGGGTTACCGCAGACTCCAGGGCCGTGGTGGGCAGGGGTGGGGGGGGTGAAAGAGAGGGAGGGAGGACAAAAGATGGGGTGGGGGGCGGAAAGGGGAGGCGATGATGGTCCTTCTCGGTTTGCAAGGGCCCGATCAAGGCCAGATTGGAAAAAAAAACACAAGAAAAAAAAAAGGTGCCAATTAATGTGAGCCTTTTTTTTGTGAAACGTGTCTCGTGCTGGGTGCCAACCAGAAAATGTTCATATACGAGGAGGAAGCCAATGCAGAGTCCGTGCACTTATGATTACTTTAATATCGGGTTACGCTCAGCAGATCACACACAACATTGGGTTCCAGGCACGGTCAGCAGGCACTGACTGCACGCTGCGCGCTACGGAACAAGCTGCTGGAGACTGCTCAGAGAAATTCCATGGCATGGTTGGCCAAGCTGCAGGAGAGACCAGTCCCGTCCTCTTCAACGTTCATCTTTGTCACAACACCGTTCTCCACCAACATCACAAACCTGAGAGAGAAAACAGCCTCGCAAAATAAAGGGTGAGAGACAGAGTAAAGCTCCCTCGACACTGTCCCACTGTTTCTTAGAACAGTATGTTACAGAACCTACGAGGGAGCAAGCTATCTTAGATCTGGTCCTGTGTAATGAGACAGGAATAATAAAACGAGCTCCTCGTAAAAGATCCTCTCGGAATGAGTGATCACAGTATGGTTGAATTTATAATACAGATTGAGGGTGAGGAAGTAGTGTCTCACACGAGCGTACTATGCTTAAACAAAGGGGACTACAGTGGGATGAGGGCAGAGTTGGCTAAAGTAGACTGGGAACACAGACTAAACGGTGGCACAATTGAGGAACAGTGGAGGACTTTTAAGGAGCTCTTTCATAGTGCTCAACAAAAATATATTCCAGTGAAAAAGAAGGGTGGTAAGAGAAGGGATAACCAGCCGTGGATAACCAAGGAAATAAAGGAGAGTATCAAATTAAAAACCAATGCGTATAAGGTGGCCAAGGTTAGTGGGAAACTAGAAGATTGGGAAAATTTTAAACAACAGCAAAGAATGACTAAGAAAGCAATAAAGAAAGGAAAGTTAGATTACGAAAGTAAACTTGCGCAAAACATAAAAAAAGATAGTAAAAGCTTTTACCGATATATAAAACGGAAAAGAGTGACTAAAGTAAATGTTGGTCCTTTAGAAGATGAGAAAGGGGATTTAATAATGGGAAATGTGGAAATGGCTGAGACCTTAAATAATTATTTTGCTTCGGTCTTCACAGTGGAAGACACAAAAACCATGCCAAAAATTGCTGGTCACGGGAATGTGGGAAGGGAGGACCTTGAGACAATCACTATTACTAGTGGGGTAGTGCTGGACAGGCTAATGGGACTGAAGGTAGACAAGTCCCCTGGTCCTGATGAAATGAATCCCAGGGTATTAAAAGAGATGGCGGAAGTTATAGCAGATGCATTAGTTATAATCTACCAAAATTCTCTGGACTCTGGGGAGGTACCAGCGGATTGGAAAGCAGCTAATGTAACGCCTCTGTTTAAAAAAGGGGGCAGACAAAAGGCAGGTAACTATAGGCCGGTTAGTTTAACATCTGTAGTGGGGAAAATGCTTGAAGCTATCATGAAGGAAGAAATAGCGGGACATCTAGATAGGAATAGTGCAATCAAGCAGACGCAACATGAATTCATGAAGGGGAAATCATGTTTAACTAATTTACTGAAATTCTTTGAGGATATAACGAGCATGGTGGATAGAGGTGTACCGATGGATATGGTGTATTTAGATTTCCAAAAGGCATTCGATAAGGTGCCACACAAAAGGTTGCTGCAGAAGATAAAGGTACGCAGAGTTACAGGAAATGTATTAGCATGGATAGAGAATTGGCTGGCGAACAGAAAGCAGAGAGTCGGGATAAATGGGTCCTTTTCGGGTTGGAAATCAGTGGTTAGTGGTGTGCCACAGGGATCGTTGCTGGGACCACAACTGTTTACAATATACATAGTTGACCTGGAAGAGGGGACAGAGTGTAGTGTAACAAAATTTGCAGATGGCACAAATATTAGTGGGAAAGCAGGTTATGTAGAGGACAGAGAGAGGCTGCAAAGAGATTTAGATAGGTTAAGCGAATGGGCTAAGGTTTGGCAGATGGAATACAATGTCGGAAAATGTGAGGTCATCCACCTTGGAAAAAACAACAGTAAAAGGGAATATTATTTGAATGGGGAGAAATTACAACATGCTGTGGTGCAGAGGGACCTGGGGGTCCTTGTGCATGAATCCCAAAAAGTTAGTTTGCAGGTGCAGCAGGTAATCAGGAAGGCGAATGGAATGTTGGCCTTCATTGCGAGAGGGATGGAGTACAAAAGCAGGGAGGTCCTGCTGCAACTGTACAGGGTATTGGTGAGGCCGCACCTGGAGTACTGCGTGCAGTTTTGGTCACCTTACTTAAGGAAGGATATACTAGCTTTGGAGGGGGTACAGAGACGATTCACTAGGCCGATTCTGGAGATGAGGGGGTTACCTGATGATGATAGATTGAGCAGACTGGGTCTTTACTTGTTGGAGTTCAGAAGGATGAGGGGTGATCTTATAGAAACATTTAAAATAATGAAAGGGATAGACAGGATAGAGGCAGAGAGGTTGTTTCCACTGGTAGGGGAGTCTAGAACTAGGGGGCACAGCCTCAAAATACGGAGGAGCCAATTTAAAACCGAGTTGAGAAGGAATTTCTTCTCCCAGAGGGTTGTGAATCTGTGGAATTCACTGCCCGAGGAAGCAGTTGAGGCTAGCTCATTGAATGTATTCAAATCACAGAGATAGATTTTTAACCAATAAGGAAATTAAGGGTTACGGGGAGCGGGCGGGTAAGTGGAGCCGAGTCCACGGCCAGATCAGCCATGATCTTGTTGAATGGCGGAGCAGGCTCGAGGGGCTAGATGGCCTACTCCTGTTCCTAATTCTTATGTACTCCCAGGGCGGGTACAGCACGGGGTTAGATACAGAGTAAAGCTCCCTCTCCACTGTCCCATCAAACACTCCCAGGGCAGGTACAGGGGGTTAGATAGAGTAAAGCTCCCTCTACACTGTCCCATCAAACACTCCCAGGGCAGGTACAGCACGGGACAGGAAGGCGGAGAAAGAACGCGAGAGTATCTGCTCCTGATCAATGTCCGGTAATGTCATGTGTGCACATGCGAGTATGCCCACAGGTTTGTCGAGCTGTTGATTTGGTAAATGGGTACTTTTCAGAATGGCAGGCAGTGACTAGTGGGGTACTACAAGGTTCTGTGCTGGGGCCCCAGCTGTTTACACTGTATATTAATGATTTAGACGAGGGGATTAAATGTAGTATCTCCAAATTTGCGGATGACACTAAGTTGGGTGGCAGTGTGAGCTGCGAGGAGGATGCTATGAGGCTGCAGAGTGACTTGGATAGGTTAGGTGAGTGGGCAAATGCATGGCAGATGAAGTATAATGTGGATAAATGTGAGGTTGTCCACTTTGGTGGTAAAAACAGAGAGACAGACTATTATCTGAATGGTGACAGATTAGGAAAAGGGGAGGTGCAACGAGACCTGGGTGTCATGGTACATCAGTCATTGAAGGTTGGCATGCAGGTACAGCAGGCGGTTAAGAAGGCAAATGGCATGTTGGCCTTCATAGCGAGGGGATTTGAGTACAGGGGCAGGGAGGTTTTACTACAGTTGTACAGGGCCTTGGTGAGGCCACACCTGGAGTATTGTGTACAGTTTTGGTCTCCTAACTTGAGGAAGGACATTCTTGCTATTGAGGGAGTGCAGCGAAGGTTCACCAGACTGATTCCCGGGATGGCAGGACTGACACATCAAGAAAGACTGGATCGACTGGGATTGTATTCACTGGAGTTCAGAAGAATGAGAGGGGACCTCATAGAAATGTTTAAAATTCTGACGGGTTTAGACAGGTTAGATGCAGGAAGAATATTCCCAATATTGGGGAAGTCCAGAACCAGGGGTCACAGTCTAAGGATAAGGGGTAAGCCATTTAGGACCGAGATGCGGAGAAACTTCTTCACCCAGAGAGTGGTGAACCTGTGGAATTCTCTACAGCAGAAATTGTTGAGGCCAATTCACTAAATATATTCAAAATAGAGTTAGATATAGTCCTTACTACTAGGGGATCAAGGGGTATGGCGAGAAAGCAGGAATGAGGTACTGAAGTTGCATGTTCAGCCATGAACTCATTGAATGGCGGTGCAGGCTCGAAGGGCCGAATGGTCTACTCCTGCACCTATTTTCTATGTTTCTATGTAAAGTTCCCAGTTAATTTGGAAATCTGTGGGTTCTGGCGCCCTCACTAAAAGACAGGGGCACTGGATTTAAAAGTGCGATCTAAAATAAATAGTTGTAGAGCTGTTGAGTTGGGAGGGGCTTAGCCAGTCACGTGATGTTCACAAGACTCAATAAAACCCCGGCCAGTTGGGTTCGGGGGATGAGGTATGCAGTTGTGAGCCCGGTGGATGAACCGGTAATGTGTCGTGTGATTAAACCTTTTGCTAATAAACCAACTAGTTCTTAAGAGCAATGCGTTGCTATGAATTCTTAAGCAAAGAACGCATGAAGCAAATACATTCCAGGTACAGCCCCACGTGGGCATGGCCCAGAAGCCGGGCACCCTTACATGTGGTTGTCCCTCAAGCAGCCTCATAATGCACCAGTCCAACAAAAGGTCCCACCATGGACTTCCAATGGGGGGGGGGGGGGGGGGGGGGTGAAGGAGGGGGGCGGGAAGGGGTAACAGCCAGGCAACGCGGCCCTGCCCTCGTCTGGAAACACCGAAGGCGAGACTCGCAGAAGAAAGAATGAGAGCTGTACCTCTTGCATCGCTTGTTCCCCAGCGCGGCGATTAGTTGCTCCTTGTCCAGCTCTAGATTCAAGGCCTGTAGAGAGAGGGAGGGAAGGTTAGCGTACGGGCAGCAGGTAGATCGCACACCACCCCCCCCTGCCTGGAGGGAGGGGTACACTTGCATCGGAGGCAGCTCAGAGAAGGTTCACGAGGTAGATTCCAGAGATGGAGGGATTGTCTTCGGAGCGAAGGTTGGGCCGACTGTCGGCTGCGCGGTTAAACAGAGGCCCCTCCCCCCGCCCCCGCCGTCAGCTCGCTCAGGTGGGCTAAGACTGTTAAACCATGAGCGGGTTTCATAAATGGATTGTATTCCCTTGCGTTTGGATCTCCCGCCACCCCAATCTTCCAATCAGTCCCAGTACTGAGGGAGCGCCGCACTGTCGGAGGGGCAGTACTGAGGGAGCGCCGCACTGTCGGAGGGGCAGTACTGAGGGAGCCCCGCACTGTTGGAGGGGCAGTACTGAGGGAGCGGCGCACTGTCGGAGGGGCGGCACTGAGGGAGCGCCGCACTGTCGGAGGGGTAGTACTGAGGGAGCGCCGCACTGTCGGAGGGGCAGTACCGAGGGAGGGCCGCACTGTCGGAGGGGCAGTACCGAGGGAGGGCCGCACTGTCGGAGGGGCAGTACCGAGGGAGCGCCGCACTGTCGGAGGGGCAGTACCGAGGGAGCGCCGCACTGTCGGAGGGGCAGTACCGAGGGAGCGCCGCACTGTCGGAGGGGCAGTACCGAGGGAGCGCCGCACTGTCGGAGGGGCAGTACCGAGGGAGCGCCGCACTGTCGGAGGGGCAGGACTGAGGGAGCACCGCACTGCGCTGTCGGAGGGGCGGCACTGAGGGAGAGCGTACTGAGGGAGTGTCGTACTGCGCTGTCGGAGGGGCAGTACTGAGGGAGCGCCGCACTGTCGGAGGGGCAGTACTGAGGGAGCGCCGCACTGTCGGAGGGGCAGTACTGAGGGAGTGCCGTACTGTCGGAGGGGCAGTACTGAGGGAGCACCGCGCTGTCGGAAGGGCAGTACTGAGGGAGCGCCGTACTGTCGGAGGGGGCAGTACTGAGGGAGCACCGCGCTGTCGGAAGGGCAGTACTGAGGGAGCGCCGTACTGTCGGAGGGGCAGTACTGAGGGAGCGCCGCACTGCGCTGTCGGAGGGGCAGCACTGAGGGAGTGCCGTACTGTCGGAGGGGCAGTACTGAGGGAGCACCGCGCTGTCGGAAGGGCAGTACTGAGGGAGCGCCGTACTGTCGGAGGGGGCAGTACTGAGGGAGCACCGCACTGCGCTGTCGGAGGGGCGGCACTGAGGGAGAGCGTACTGAGGGAGTGTCGTACTGCGCTGTCGGAGGGGCAGTACTGAGGGAGTGTCGTACTGCGCTGTCGGAGGGGCGGCACGGAGGGAGCGCCGCACTGTCGGAGCTGCTGTCTTTCGGACGAGACGTTAAACCCGAGGCCCCGTCTGCCCTCTCCAGTGGGCATTAAAGATGTCGCGGCCACGATTGCAAGAGCAGGGGAGTTCTCCCCGCTGTTGTGGCCAACTTTATTCCTCAAATCAATATCTGCAGAACCAGACGATCTGATCGTCATCACACAGTGCTGTTTGCGGGAGCGCGCTGTGCGCAGATTGGTGGCCGCGTTTCCCGCCTGCGGTTAGGGACGGGCTCTGGACTCACCCGTGTCAAGGCTCCGGTGGGGTCAGCCAGCATCCGCACCTGGTGAGGGAGGGAGAGAGAGAGCACGAGAGGTATTAGTCCCACACAACCACAGCCAGGCAAACCGAGGCGCAAGGCATCCGGCTCCAGACCCACCGCTCCCCTCCCACCCCGGCACTCACAGCTTGGTGTCCTCGGTACGGAGGTGGACATTGGGGCGCTACACAAGAATTAGGAGCAGGAGTCGGCCAATTGACCCCTCGAGCCTGCTCCGCCCTTCAATGAGCTCATGGCTGACCTTCGACCCCCACTCCACTTTCCCGCCCCTCGGTTACCCGTCTAATGTATTTGCCGCGTGACTTCTTTGCTTAAGAATTCACAGCAACACGTTGCTGTTAAGGACGAGTTGGCTTATTAGCAAAAGATTTAACAATCACAAGACACGTTACCAGTTCATCCACCAGGCTCACGGCCACCTGCCCCATCGTGGATCCCCCGAACCCAACTGGCCGGGGTTTTATTGAGTCTTGTGAACATCACGTGACCAGCTAAGCCCCTCCCAACTCAACTGCTCGGCCAACCTGTGTGAGCGTACTCACCGGTGCATACACTGGCCACACTCGACCAGCTCCCGACACGAGACTCCCAAAGCAAGCGCTCTACTCGGAACTCCTTCACGGCAAACGAGCCAAAGGCGGGCAGAGGGAACGTTACAAGGGACCACCCTCAAAGCCTCCCTGATAAAGTGCAACATCCCCCACCGACACCTGGGAGTCCCTGGACCAAAGACCAGTCCGCCCTCAGTGGAGGAAGTGCATCCGGAAGGGCGCTGAGCACCTCGAGTCTCGTTGCCGAGAGCGTGCAGAAACCAAGCGCAGGCAGCGTGCGGCAAACCAGTCCCACCCTCCCCTTCCCTCTACCACTGTCTGTCCCACCCTGTGACAGGGACTGTGGTTCTCGTATTGGACTGTTCGGTTACCGAAGGAGTGATTTGGAGTGGAAGCAAGTCTTCCTCGATTCCGAGGGACTGCCAGTGATGGCGATGGTCACGGTCACAGGACGAAGCTTAATAACCTCGCGCCTCTCGTGGCTGAACCTGTTGTGTCCTTGGATGCTCTAACAATGACTCCAGGAGGCAGTGTGTTGGACTTGTACTGTAGCGACCCTGGACCCAGAGTGAGGATCAGACCTGATGGCCTGCCTTTTATACTAGGCCAGGCACACCTGTACAAGTAACCTACGAGTCTCCCACTGCGCTGCCCTCTGGTGGCACCCCTTGATATAGTACCAATAGTATCCATGCACGACACATGACAGAGCCTACCTTTCCCTCGGTTTTCATTTCCGCTGCCCATGCTTTCATGACAAAGGAGTCATTGACCGCGACACAAGCGACAATTTCAATTCCCTTTTTCGTCAGTTCATCACGAAATTTAAGGTAGCTCGGCAGGTGGGTCTGGAAGTTTAAAAAAAAACACAACAGAGTTAGTGAAGCGCCTGAAGAAAGTTACAAGATCCAGCGAGCCGACCCAGCCAGACCTAGGCCCATTTAAAGGGAAGAATGGCGCTGTACAGCGAGGGGCATCCGGGTCCACCACCTTTGGAATTCTCGCTTTCCCCGAAGTTTTCAGCAAGGACCCCAATCGGATCTCTCCCTCAGAGTCAGAAGGTTGTGGGTTCCAGTCCTGCTCCAGAGACTGGAGCACAAAATCCAGGCTGACACTCCCAGAGCCTGTGCTGAGGGAGCGCCGCACTGCGCTGTCGGAGGGGCTGTGCTGAGGGAGCGCCGCATTGCGCTGTCGGAGGGGCGGTGCTGAGGGAGCGCCGCACTGCGCTGTCGGAGGGGCGGTGCTGAGGGAGCTGGAGAGGTTTAGGGAGGGAGTTCCAGAGCTTGGGGCCCAGGCAACAGAAGGCACGGCCACCATTGCTGGAACGATTATAATCCGGGAAGCTCAAAAGGGCAGAATTAGAGTGGTGCAGATATCTTGGCGAGGGCGGGGGAAGTGGGTTTTGAGGCTGAAGGAGATTACAGAGACAGGCAGGGGCGAAGTCATGGAGGGATGAGAATTTTGAAATCGAGGCGTTGCTTAACTGGCACTGAGTATCGGTCAGCGAGCACAGGGGGTGATGGGTGAGTGGGACTCGGTGCGAGTTAGGACACGGGGTCAGTGAGCACAGGGGGTGATGGGTGAGTGGGACTCGGTGCGAGTTAGGACACGGGGTCAGCGAGCACAGGGGGTGATGGGTGAGCGGGACTCGGTGCGAGTTAGGACACGGGGTCAGCGAGCACAGGGGGTGATGGGTGAGTGGGACTTGGTGCGAGTTAGGACACGGGGTCAGCGAGCACAGGGGGTGATGGGTGAGCGGGACTCGGTGCGAGTTAGGACACGGGGCAGTGAGCACAGGGGGTGATGGGTGAGTGGGACTCGGTGAGAGTTAGGACACGGAGCAGGGAGCACAGGGGGTGATGGGTGAGCGGGACTCGGTGCGAGTTAGGACACGGGGCAGCGAGCACAGGGGGTGATGGGTGAGCGGGACTCGGTGCGAGTTAGGACACGGGGCAGTGAGCACAGGGGGTGATGGGTGAGCGGGACTCGGTGCGAGTTAGGACACGGGGCAGCGAGCACAGGGGGTGATGGGTGAGCGGGACTCGGTGCGAGTTAGGACACGGGGCAGCCGAGTTTTGGATCATCTCTAGTTTACGTCGGGTAGAATGTGGGAGGCCAGGCAGGAGTGCATTGGAAGAGTCAAGTCTGGAGGTAACAGAGGCACGGATGAGGGCTTCAGCAGTGGATGAACTGAGGCAGGGGCGGAGACGGGCGATGCTACGGAGGAGGAAACATCACGCGAAGTGATCGATGCTGTCTAAAAACCGGAGCTCGCAAGGTTTGCTCGGTGACTCCCCATATCCAATAGCCTCTCGATGTACACAGCCCAGGCTCTGGAGAGGACTGGAGAGATGGTAATTTTAACAAAATCATTCATGGGATGTGTGCGTCGCTGGTAAGGCCCAGCATTTATCGCCCGTCCCTAATCGCCCCTTGAGAAGGTGGTGGTGAGCCGCCTTCTTGAACTGCTGCAGTCCGTGTGGTGAAGGTGCTCCCACAGTGCTGTTAGGGAGGGAGTTCCAGGATTGTGACCCAGCGACCATGAAGGAACGGCCGATATATTTCCAAGTCGGGATGGTGTGTGTGTGTGACTGGGAGGGGAACGTGGAGGTGGTGGTGTTCCCGTGCGCCTGCTGCCCTTGTCCTTCTAGGCGGGTAGAGGTCGCGGGTTTGGGAGGTGCTGCCGAAGAAGCCTTGGCGAGTTGCCGCGGAGCATCTTGTAGACGGTGCACACTGCAGCCAGGGGGCGCCGGTGGTGGAGGGAAGAGAGTGTTGAAGGTGGTGGGTACCGTGCCCATCAAGCGAGTGTACTGAAAGTTGCTGGGGGGGGGGGGAGGAAGAGAGAGGTTTGGCACCACAGGGAGAGGACCACTGCCACCTACCTTACTGCAGGCTGGAGTGAAGGCTCCTGGGACGCCGAAGAGAACGCCCTTCTTGTTCTCGAAGAGCTTGGCGATGTTGACGATGGTATGGGGGTCCTCCTCATGAACATCAATGGAGGGCAGCTTGTCACCAACCTGCGACAATGAATTAATCAGAAACATTACCGGTCAATGTCCCGGCCTCCCCGTGAGTTCAACACTACTACTGTGTGCGGGGCCCTTACTCGCCCGAGTCTCACTCGCTTTGGCGCCCCGCGTCTCTCCCCTCCCCCCTCTCTCTCTCTACCCCCCTCCCTCTCTCTCTCCCCTCCCTCTCTCCCACCCACCCACCCACCCACCCACCCACCTCTCTCTCTCTCTCTCTCTCAAATGAGCCAAAGGTGAGCAGTGCAAACGTTACAAGGACACCCTCGAAACCTCCCTGATAAAGTGCTACATCCCCACCGACACCTGGGAGTCCCTGGGCCAAAGACCGGTCCGCCCCAAGTGGAGGGAGTGCATCCGGGAGGGCGCTGAGCACCTCGAGTCTCGTCGCCGAGAGCGTGCAGAAACCAAGCGCAGGCAGCGGAAGGAGCGTGCGGCAAACCAGTCCCACCCACCCCTTCCCTCAACCACTGTCTGTCCCACCTGTGACAGGGACTGTGGCTCTCGTATTGGACTGTTCAGCCACCAAAGGACTCACTATTAGAGTGGAAGCAAGTCTTCCTCGATTCCGAGGGACTGCCTGTGATGATTGGCCTCAGGACACCGGGGAGAACTCCCCCTGCTCTTCTTCCAATAGTGGCCGTGGGATCTTTTACGTCCACCCGAGAGGGCAGACCAGGTCCTCGGTTTAACATCTCATCCGATAGACCGATTGCAGCAGGTGTCAGTCAGGGATTACATAACAACTTGTACTTTCTAGCACCGTAAACGTAGTGAAACCCCCCCAGGCGCTTTACAGTCTCAGGATAAGGGGTCGGCCATTGAGGACTGGGATGAGGAGGAATTTCTTCACTCAGAGGGTGGTGAATCTTTGGAATTCTCTGCCCCAGAGGGCTGTGGAGTCTCAGTCGTTGAGTATATTCAAGGCCGAGATCGATAGAATTTTGGACGCTGGGGGAAATCAAGGGATCGGGCGGGAAAGTGGAGTTGAGGTCAAAGATCAGCTGTGATCTCATTGAATGGCAGAGCGTATGAGGGGCCTTGTGGCCTTCTCCTGATTCTTATGTTTTGATGATCCCCGCCCTCGTCACTTGATTGTCCAACCAGAGGAAGCAGAGTTAAGAGGGCAAAACCATAAAAAACTCGATTAAAGCTCCCTTTAGCCGTTCCTGCTCCAGAAATAGTCGCAATCTTCTCACCAGACCCTTCAATCCCTTCTCTCTTGCTCCAGAAACACACAGACCCTGTAGTCAATTTATATTATCCGCTCCTATAGCCTTCTCTGGTGAACTATTCCACAACTCAAATCGCCGGTGGGCTGCAAGGTCTCACCTCATTTCCCAACTTTGCAAACACCGAATGCTCTCCTGCTATTTTGAGCTTTTGGCCTTTTGTGCAGGAGTTGCCCAGGTCAACTCTAACGTATGCACCGGTGAGTATGCTCACAGGTTTGTAGAACTGTGGGCACCCGGTGCGGAGGGGAGCGGGCAGGTCCGAGGGCCGCCTCGTGGGCCTGCTCCTGGGCCTGGCCAAGGGGGCCATCAGCCGGTCCAGGCAGCGGGCGGTCGAGGGGAGTCGTTCAGCCCGACTGCCTGCCTCTCTTCCGCGCTTACATCCGAGCCCGGATGTCCCTGGAGACGGAGCACACGGTACCAGTACGCTCGCGGCCTTCCGCGCCGGAGGGTCTGGAGTGCATCGTCACCCCCGGCAACCAAATTCAAAGTTTGATCCATTTAATGTTAAAAGTTTAATTTGTCGGTTTTAGCGCCCCTTTAATAAGGGGGCACTTGATTCATAATTTCAACTTAAAATAGTTGTAGAGCTGTTGAGTTGGGAGTGGCTTAGCCAGTCACGTGATGTTCACAAGACTCAATAAAACCCCGGCCAGTTGGGTTCAGGGAATCCACGATGGGGCAGGTGATTGTGAGCCTGGTGGATGAACTGGTAACGTGTAGTGTGATTATTAAACCTTTTGCTAATAAACCAACTAGTTCTGAATAGCCGTTCAGACCATAACCTCTGCCGACATTTGGCTCCTCCCCTCCTTCGTGATCGTATCTAATTTTTTTTCTCTTTGTCTCCAAAGGCAGCTGGTAATTATCCCGCCATTCCCACCCTATCGAGACACTCACTTTTTCTAACTCCAGCCATTACCATCTCAAGTCAGCCCATCATCCCCTTTTGTCTCTCGAATCTCTCCTGCCTTCCACCCGATCAACAACCTTCCCTGGTGTTCTTTTCTCCCCTCCCCCTCTGTGCTCAAGAATCTGTTCGTTTGGAACATTCGCCAGTTCTGACGAAGGGTCGGGTCACAGACCTGCAACGTCAACTCTGTTTCTCTCGCCACAGACATTGCCTGACCTGCTGAGATTTCCAGAATTCTGGGGGGGTTTTTTCCCCCCCTTTCAGATTACAACCTCCGCTGTATTTTGCTTTTGTATTCGTTCTTAATAGCAATGGGTTGCTATTGTGGAAGAGTTCGCCCCACATGGAGCCATGCGATCTCCTGGGAGAGGCAAAAAGAGATCAAAACCCAGCCCAATTGGGAAAAAAATATCTGGGAAAAGCCCTCTCCGACCCAACCAGGCGATCGAAACTAGTCCAGGAGATCACACTGACGTATTAGATCGTGGCGGAGGTGCGGTGCGGGATCGTGGCGGAGGTGCGGCGAATGAGGGTACGGGGCCCAGAAGAGGCGAGGGCCCAGCCCACACTGTGCGATATGTGCGCGCACTGGGTCAGTGCAGCAGAGCTGGTCTTCAGTCGTCCTGGTTAACCCTTGCCCCTGGACCAAGACCTCGCTCTGTCAAGCCCGTGTGGTGGCTGGTGTGCAACGGTCACCCCACGTTAACAAAACCCACCCACAGGCATCTTCCACCCTTCAATTAGAGTTCAGGACTGGAACATCGGGTCCTTCATTGAAGGATCGACTAGGCTTACATTCACTGGAATTTAGAAGGATGAGAGGGGATCTCATAGAAGCATATAAAATTCTGACGGGACTGGACAGGTTAGATGCAGGAAGAATGTTCCCGATGTTGGGGAAGTCCAGAACCAGGGGTCATACAGTCTAAGGATAAGGGGTGAGCCAGTTAGGACCGAGATGAGGAGAAACTTCTTCACTCAGAATTGTGAGCCTGTGGGATTGTCTACCAAAGAAAGTTGTTGAGATCAGTTCGTTGGATATATTCAAAAGGGAGTTAGATGTGGCCCTTACGGCTAAAGGGATCAAGGGGTATGGAGAGAAAGCAGGAATGGGGTACTGAAGTTGCATGATCAGCCATGATCGTATTGAATGGCGGTGCAGGCTCGAAGGGCCGAAT
Source organism: Pristiophorus japonicus (assembly GCF_044704955.1). Lineage (NCBI taxonomy): Eukaryota > Metazoa > Chordata > Chondrichthyes > Pristiophoridae > Pristiophorus > Pristiophorus japonicus. The sequence continues at coordinate 8,224,715 of NC_092003.1, read as the reverse complement.
GGCCTACTCCTGCACCTATTTTCTATGTTCAATTGGAGTTCAGGACTGGAACATCGGGTCCTTCACTGGAACATCGGTGAACTCACGTGGAAGCAAGTCATCCTCGTTCGAGGGGCCATCTATGATGACGTTGCTATGAATTCTTAAGCAAGGAACCCAGCTTACAAACTCCCCCCCTACAATTTAATCCCCCGCCGCACAGCGTTAAATCGGGGACTCGACAAACCAGAGAGCCTCCGGGCCGCACAGGCAGCCATTTATAATTAAAAGGCTGCTGCTTCGGGAGGAACATTGCCCCATTAATGAAAAGATGCGGAGTAGAGAGGTTAGCCAACACAAGAAAACATGTTTATCTCGCCCAGGAGCCACCAGGGAGCAGGCCCAGTCACTGTAATGGAACAACCTGCCGTGGCAGGCCAAGCTCCTGGGAGCATGGGTCACGCCACAGCCTTGCCCAGTCAATTTGTCATCCGTTTCAAGGAGCTCGAAGCCTAGAGACGGCAGAGGGCCGACATTGGGCCTTTACGCGAGCTCCTCGCCCCTCCTGTCCACAGGGTCTGCCCCTGGTACGCGAGGATTTGAGTGCAGGAGCAAGGATGTCTTGCTACAGTTATACAGGGCATTAGATCCTGCAAATCCCCTGGGAGGACAGACGCACCAACGTTAGCGTCCTCGACCAGGCCAACATCCCCAGCATCGAAGCACTGACCACATTCGACCAGCTCCGCTGGGCAGGGCCACATTGTCCACACGCCCCCACACACGAGACTCCCAAAGCAAGTGCTCTACTCGGAACTCCTTCACGGCAAGCGAGCCAAAGGTGGGCAGAGGGAACGTTACAAGGGACACCCTCAAAGCCTCCCTGATAAAGTGCAACATCCCCCACCGACACATGGGAGTCCCGGGCCAAAGACCAGTCCGCCCGAAGTGGAGAATGTTATATATGTAAACTTGTATTTACTCTGTACAGCCACCAGAGGGCTCATCCCCTGGAGTCTCAACGGAACCCATAATCCCTTGGGAGCACAGGTATTTATGGAGGCCTCGCAGGTTGGAGGGGCACTCCAGAGACCTGCAATAAAAGAGTACGGTCTCACTTTACTTTGAGCTCAGTATTCAGTCTGACTTTTTCTCCATACATAACAGAGGAAGTGCATCCGGGAGGGCGCTGAGCACCTCGAGTCTCATCGCCAAGAGCGTGCAGAAACCAAGCGCAGGCAGCGGAAACAGCGTACGGCAAACCAGTCCCACCCTCCCCTTCCCTCAACGACTATCTGTCCCACCTGTGACAGGGACTGTGGTTCTGGTATTGGGCTGTTCAGTAACCCAAGAATGGGTTAAGAGTGGAAGCAAGTCTTCCTCGATTCCGAGGGACTGCCTATGATGATGATACAGGGCCCTGGTGAGACCGCACCTGGAGTATTGTGTACAGTTTTGGTCTCCTTACCCAAGGAAGGATATACTTGCCAGAGAGGGAGTGCAGCGAAGGTTCACCAGACTGATTCCTGGGATGGCAGGACTGTCGTATGAGGAGAGATTGGGTGGACTGGGCCTGTATTCACTCGAGTTTAGAAGAATGAGAGGGGATCTCATGGAAACATAAAATTCTGACTGGGTTGGATAGACTGGATGCGGGGAGGATGTTTTCCCGGGGCTAGGAAGTCTAGAACAAGGGGTCACAGTCTCAGGATACAGGGTGGGAAATTTAGGAGCGAGATGAGGAGAAATGTTTTCACTCGGAGGGTGGTGAACCTGTGGAATTCTCTACCACAGAAGGCTGTGGAGGCCAAGTCACTGAATATATTTAAGAGGGAGACAGATAGATTTCTAGACACAAAAGGCATCAAGGGGTATGGGGAAAAAGCGGGAATATGGTGTTGAGATAGATGATCAGCCGTGATCATATTGAATGGTGGTGCAGACTCGAGGGGCTGAATGGCCTACTCCTGCTCCTATTTTCTATGAACCCTACCATCGAGTGAGGCCTGTAACCGCTGCGAATGGAGTGCCTCTCCCTCCATCACCGGCGCCCCCTGGCTGCAGTGTGCACCGGCTACAAGATGCACTGCAGCAACCCGCCACCTCTACCGCCTGGAAGGTTGCACACCTTACACCCTTATTTCCAAATCCGTAATATGCGCTAACAATTGGACACCCAGCCGCATAAATAGAAGTTAGCGCAGGTGACCAAAAGCTTGGTCAAAGAGGTAGGTTTTAAGGAGCGTCTTGGAGGGGAGAGGGGTAGAGAGGCAGAGAGCTCAGGGCCCAGGCAACAGAAGGCATGGCCCCCAATGGCTGAGCGATTATGTCCTTATCCCGGATTATAAGAAATAGGAGCAGGAGTAGGCCCCTTGAGCCTGCTCCGCCATTTAATACGATCATGGCTGATCCGATCATGGACTCAGCTCCACTTCCCCGCCCGCCCCCTTGTCGGTTAAGAAACCGTCTATTTCGGTCTTAAATTTATTCAATGTCCCGGCTTCCACAGCTCTCTGAGGCAGCGAATTCCACAGATTTACAACCCTCCGAGAGAAGAAATTCCTCCTCATCTCAGTTTTAAATGGGCGGCCCCTTATTCCAAGATCACGCCCCCTAGTTCTAGTCTTCCCCCCCACCCCTCATCCCATCAGTGGAAACATCCTCTCTGCATCCACCTTGTCAATCCCCCTCATAATCTTATACGTTTCGATGGAGGAGCGATTATAATCAGGGATGCTCAAGAGGGCAGAATTAGCGGAGCGCAGACATCTCTGGGGGTTGTGGGGCTGGAGGAGATTACAGAGATTGGGAGGGATTTGAAAACGAAGGTGAGAATTGTGAAATCGAGGCATTGCTTGATCGGGAGCCAATGTCGGTCAGCGAGAACTTGTGGAGAGGGTACACGAAGCCATAAGAACAGGAAGAGGCCATCCATTTATCTCTCGGTTGATCGGCATCTTATTTGCGTTTCATCATCATCAGCATCGGCAGTCCCTCGGAATCGAGGAAGACTTGCTTCCACTCCCAAAGGGAGTTCTCTGGTGGCTGAACAGTCCACAGATACGGGAGCCACAGACCCTGTTACAGGTGGGACAGACATTCGTCGAGGGAAGGGGTGGGTGGGGCAGGTTTGCCGCGCGCTCGTTCCGCTGTCTGCGCGTGACCTCTTCACGCTCTTTGCGCTGAGACTTGGTGAGCTCAACGCCCTCCCGGATGCACTTTCTCCACCTCGGGCGGTCTGCGGCCAGGGTCTCACAGGTGTCGGTGGTGATGTCGCACTTCACCAGGGAGGGTGTCCTTGTAACGTTTCCGCTGCCCACCTTTGGCTCGTTTACCGGTGAAGGAGCTCCGCGTAGAGCATTTGCTCAGGGAGTCTCGTTTTAGAATATTAAGGGAATCAAGGGATTATGGGGAGCGGGCGGGAAAGTGGAGTTGAGGTCGAAGGTCAGCCGTGATATTGAATGGCAGAGCAGGCTCGAGGGGCCGAATGGCCGACCCCTGATGTTCGAGTCACCTTGCCCGCCTTGGTTCCGTAACCCTCAACACCCTTACCCAATGAAAATCGATCCGTCGCAGCGCGGAGATTTTCGATGGAGCCCCGGCGGTGACAGCTTTTACGAGGGGAAGGGGGGGGGGGGGGGTAAAGAGAGAGTTCCACATTTCCGTTGCCTGGTGTGTGAAGATGTTATCGCGGTGAGGCTGGGAGGAAGCAGCTGCCCGTGGGGGAGGGCGCGGTTGCAGTTCGGGGAGAAGTAGAGAAGAGGAAAGCACGGGCAAGCAGCGACCACAGTAACACTCATCAAAGAGAGGGAGAGAGAGGGGGAGAGAGAGAGAGAGAGAGAAAGAGAGAGAGAGAGAGAGAGAGAGAGAAAGAGAGAGAGAAAGAGAAAGAGAAAGAGAGAAAGAGAGAGAGAAAGAGAGAGAGAAAGAGAGAGAGAAAGAGAGAGAAAGAGAAAAAGAGAAAGAGAGAGCGCGAGAGAGAGAGACACAGAGACGGAGCTGTTTCCCTTAGCAGAGGGGTCAACAACCAGGGGGCATGGATTTAAAGTAATTGGGGGGGGGGGGGTTTAGAGGGGATTTGAGGGGAAATGTCTTCACCCAGAGGGTGGTGGGGGTCTGAGGCGGAACTCACTGCCTGAAAGGGTGGTAGAGGCAGAAACTCTCACCACATTTAAAAAAGTACTTGGATGTGCACTTGTAACCTACAGGGGTACGGACCGAGAGCGGGAAAGTGGGATTAGGATCTTTGCCAGTCGGCGCAGATACAAAAAAAAAAACAGATTCTCTGGTCTTGTTGTTTGTGGGAGCTTGCTGTGTGGAGTTTGGCCGCCGGGTTGCCTGCATTACAGCAGTGACAGTGCTTCAGAGGCCAAAAATGCTTCCTTGGCTGCGAAGGGCTGTATAAAATGCAAGTTCCATCCTGCCTGCACCAGCACACAGATTATCACCACCACATGTTGAAAGTGCAAGTAGCATTGAGTCAATCGAGGTGGTCGGCATACGAACCAAAGGCGACACGAGGAGAAACGTTTTTACGCAGCGAGTGGTTAGGATCTGGAATGCGCTGCCTGAGAGGGCGGTGGAGGCAGACTCAATCGTGGCTTTCAAAAGGGAGTTGGATAAGTACCTGAAGGGAAAACATTGCAGGGCAACGGGGAAAGGGCGGGGGGGGAGTGGGACTGGCTGAGAGCTGGTACGGGCTCGACGGGCCGAATTTCATCCTTATTTTCAAACCCCTCGCCCCCTCCCTATCTCTGTAATCCCCTCCAGCCCCACAACCCCTCCCGAGATCTCTGCGCTCCTGAGTATCCCTGATTATAATCGCTCCACCATCAGCTGTCTGGGCCCTAAGCTCTGGAGCTCCCTCCCTAAACCTCTCCGCCTCTCTCTCCTCCTTCAAGACGCTCCTTAAAACCCACCTCATTGACCCAGCTTTTGGTCACCTGCGCTAATTTCTACTTGGGCATTATGATTTACGAGGATGTTGCCGGGACTGGAGAATTTTAGCGATGAGGAAAACATTGGACAGGCTGGGGTTGTTTTCTTTGGAACAGAGGAGGCTGAGGGGAGCCCTGATTGAGGTGTATAAAATGATGAGGGGGCCTGGATAGAGTGGATAGGACGGACCCGTTTCCCTTGGCAGAGGGGTCAACAACCAGGGGGGGGCATGGATTTAAAGTAATTGGGGGGGAGGTTTAGAGGGGATTTATAGAAACATAGAAACATAGAAAATAGGTGCAGGAGCAGGCCATTCAGCCCTTCTAGCCTGCACCGCCATTCAACGAGTTCATGGCTGAACATGAAACTTCAGTACCCACTTCCTGCTTTCACGCCATACCCCTTGATCCCCCGAGTACTAAGGACTTCATCTAACTCCCTTTTGAATATATTTAGTGAATTGGCCTCAACTACTTCCTGTGGTAGAGAATTCCACAGGTTCACCACTCTCTGGGTGAAGAAGTTTCTCCTTATCTCGGTCCTAAATGGCTTACCCCTTATCCTTAGACTGTGACCCCTGCTTCTGGACTTCCCCAACATTGGGAACATTCTTCCTGCATCCAACCTGTCCAAACCCGTCAGAATTTTAAACGTTTCTATGAGGTCCCCTCTCACTCTTCTGAACTCCAGTGAATACAAGCCCAGTTGATTCAGTCTTTCTTGATAGGTCAGTCCCACCATCCCGGGAATCAGTCTGGTGAATCTTCGCTGCACTCCCTCAACAGCAAGTATGTCCTTCCTCAAGTTAGGAGACCAAAACTGTACACAATACTCCAGGTGTGGCCTCACCAAAGCCCTGTACAACTGTAGCAACACCTCCCTGCCCCTGTACTCAAATCCCCTCGCTATGAAGGCCAACATGCCATTTGCTTTCTTAACCGCCTGCTGTACCTGCATGCCAACCTTCAATGACTGATGTACCATGACACCCAGGTCTCGTTGCACCTTCCCTTTTCCTAATCTGTCACCATTCAGATAATAGTCTGTCTCTCTGTTTTTACCACCAAAGTGGATAACCTCACATTTATCCACATTATACTTCATCTGCCACGCATTTGCCCACTCACCTAACCTATCCAAGTCACTCTGTAGCCTCATAGCATCCTCCTCGCAGCTCACACTGCCACCCAACTTAGTGTCATCCGCAAATTTGGAGATACTACATTTAATCCCTTCGTCTAAATCATTAATGTATAATGTAAACAGCTGGGGCCCCAGCACAGAACCCTGCGGTACCCCACTAGTCACTGCCTGCCATTCCGAAAAGTACCCATTTACTCCTACTCTTTGCTTCCTGTCTGACAACCAGTTCTCAATCCACGTCAGCACACTACCCCCAATCCCATGTGCTTTAACTTTGCACATTAATCTCCTGTGTGGGACCTTGTCGAAAGCCTTCTGAAAGTCCAAATACACCACATCAACTGGTACTCCTTTGTCCACTTTATTGGAAACATCCTCAAAAAATTCCAGAAGATTTGTCAAGCATGATCTCCCTTTTACAAATCCATGCTGACTTGGACCTATCATGTCACCATTTTCCAAATGCGCTGCTATGACATCTTTAATAATTGATTCCATCATTTTACCCACTACTGAGGTCAGGCTGACCGGTCTATAATTCCCTGCTTTCTCTCTCCCTCCTTTTTTAAAAAGTGGGGTTACATTGGCTACCCTCCACTCGATAGGAACTGATCCAGAGTCAATGGAATGTTGGAAAATGACTGTCAATGCATCCGCTATTTCCAAGGCCACCTCCTTAAGTACTCTGGGATGCAGTCCATCAGGCCCTGGGGATTTATCGGCCTTCAATCCCATCAATTTCCCCAACACAATTTCCCGACTAATAAAGATTTCCCTCAGTTCCTCCTCTTTAATAGACCCTCTGACCACTTTTATATCCGGAAGGTTGTTTGTGTCCTCCTTAGTGAATACTGAACCAAATTACTTGTTCAATTGGTCTGCCATTTCTTTGTTCCCCGTTATGACTTCCCCTGATTCTGACTGCAGGGGACCTACGTTTGTTTTTACTAACCTCTTTCTCTTTACATACCTATAGAAACTTTTGCAATCCGCCTTAATGTTCCCTGCAAGCTTCTTCTCGTACTCCATTTTCCCTGCCCTAATCAAACCCTTTGTCCTCCTCTGCTGAGTTCTAAATTTCTCCCAGTCCTCAGGTTCGCTGCTATTTCTGGCCAATTTGTATGCCACTTCCTTGGCTTTAATACTATCCCTGATTTCCCTAGATAGCCACGGTTGAGCCACCTTCCCTTTTTTATTTTTACGCCAGACAGGAATGTACAATTGTTGTAATTCATCCATGCGTTCTCTAAATGTCTGCCATTGCCCATCCACAGTCAACCCCTTAAGTATCATTAGCCAATCTATCTTAGCTAATTCATGCCTCATACCTTCAAAGTTACCCTTCTTTAAGTTCTGGACCATGGTCTCTGAATTAACTGTTTCATTCTCCATCCTAATGCAGAATTCCACCATATTATGGTCACTCTTCCCCAAGGGGCCTCGCACAATGAGATTGCTAATTAATCCTCTCTCATTACACAACACCCAGTCTAAGATGGCCTCCCCCCTAGTTGGTTCCTCGACATATTGGTCTAGAAAACCATCCCTTATGCATTCCAGGAAATCCTCCTCCACCGTATTGCTTCCAGTTTGGCTAGCCCAATCTATGTGCATATTAAAGTCACCCATTATAACTGCTGCACCTTTATTGCATGCACTCCTAATTTCCTGTTTGATGCCCTCCCCAACATCACTACTACTGTTTGGAGGTCTGTACACAACTCCCACTAACGATTTTTGCCCTTTAGTGTTCTGCAGCTCCACCCATATAGATTCCACATCATCCAAGCTAATGTCTTTCCTAACTATTGCATTAATCTCCTCTTTAACCAGTAATGCTACCCCACCTCCTTTTCCTTTTATTCTATCCTTCCTGAATGTTGAATACCCCTGGATGTTGAGTTCCCAGCCCTGATCATCCTGGAGCCACGTCTCCGTAATCCCAATCACATCATATTTGTTAACATCTATTTGCACAATTAATTCATCCACCTTATTGCGGATACTCCTTGCATTAAGACACAAAGCCTTCAGGCTTGTTTTTTTAACACCCTTTGTCCTTTTAGAATTTTGCTGTACAGTGGCCCTTTTTGTTCTTTGCCTTGGGTTTCTCTGCCCTCCACTTTTCTTCATCTCCTTTCTGTCTTTTGCTTTTGCTTCCTTTTTGTCTCCCTCTGTCTCCCTGTATAGGTTCCCATCCCCCTGCAATATTAGTTTAACTCCTCCCCAACAGCACTAGCAAACACTCCCCCTAGGACATTGGTTCCGGACCTGCCCAGGTGCAGACCGTCCGGTTTGTACTGGTCCCACCTCCCCCAGAACCGGTTCCAATGCCCCAAGAATTTGAATCCCTCCCTGCTGCACCACTGCTCAAGCCATGTATTCATCTGCGCTATCCTGCGATTCCTACTCTGACTAGCACGTGGCACTGGTAGCAATCCCGAGATTACTACTTTTGAGGTCCTACTTTTTAATTTAGATCCTAGTTCCTAAAAATCTTTTCGTAGGACCTCATCCCTTTTTTTACCTATGTCGTTGGTACCAATGTGCACCACGACAACTGGCTGTTCTCCCTCCCATTTCAGAATGTCCTGCACCCGCTCCGAGACAACCTTGACCCTTGCACCAGGGAGGCAACATACCATCCTGGAGTCTCGGTTGCGTCCGCAGAAACGCCTATCTATTCCCCTCACCATCGAATCCCCTATCACTATCGCGCTCCCACTCTTTTTCCTGCCCTCCTTTGCAGCAGAGCCACCTACGGTGCCATGAACTTGGCTGCTGCTGCCCTCCCCTGATGAGTCATCCTCCCCAACAGTACTCAAAGCAGTGTATCTGTTTTGCAGGGGGATGACCACAGGGGACTCCTGCACTATCTTTCTTGCACTGCTCTTCCTGTTGGTCTTCCATTCCCTATCTGGCTGTGGACCCTTCTCCTGCGGTAAGACCAACTCACTACACGTGATACTCACGTCATTCTCAGCATCGTGGATGCTCCAGAGTGAATCCACCTTCAGCTCCAATTCTGCAACGCGGACCGTCAAGAGCTCGAGGCGGATACACTTCCCACACACGTAGTCGTCAGGGACACCGGAAGTGTCCCCGAGTTCCCACATGGTACAGGAGGAGCATATCACATGACTGAGCTCTCCTGCCATGTCTTAACCTTAGATACCCTTAAATTGGTAATAACAATGTTATAGTTCACTTACTGATATAAAAAATAAAAGAAAAGCTACTCACCCAACACCAGCCAATCACTTACCCCATTGGCTGTTACGTCACTTTTTGATTACTTTCTACTTCTATTTTGCTTTCTCTCCCGCTGTAGCTGCACCGGTATGCTTTTGACAGGTCGCTCCCCTCTCACCAACTGCCGCTGGCTGGATCTCCCGCTGGGCTTTTGACAGGTCGCTCCCCTCTCACCTTCTAGCCTGCACCGCCATTCAACGAGTTCATGGCTGAACATGAAACTTCAGTACCCACTTCCTGCTTTCACGCCATACCCCTTGATCCCCCGAGTACTAAGGACTTCATCTAACTCCCTTTTGAATATATTTAGTGAATTGGCCTCAACTACTTCCTGTGGTAGAGAATTCCACAGGTTCACCACTCTCTGGGTGAAGAAGTTTCTCCTTATCTCGGTCCTAAATGGCTTACCCCTTATCCTTAGACTGTGACCCCTGCTTCTGGACTTCCCCAACATTGGGAACATTCTTCCTGCATCCAACCTGTCCAAACCCGTCAGAATTTTAAACGTTTCTATGAGGTCCCCTCTCACTCTTCTGAACTCCAGTGAATACAAGCCCAGTTGATTCAGTCTTTCTTGATAGGTCAGTCCCACCATCCCGGGAATCAGTCTGGTGAATCTTCGCTGCACTCCCTCAACAGCAAGTATGTCCTTCCTCAAGTTAGGAGACCAAAACTGTACACAATACTCCAGGTGTGGCCTCACCAAAGCCCTGTACAACTGTAGCAACACCTCCCTGCCCCTGTACTCAAATCCCCTCGCTATGAAGGCCAACATGCCATTTGCTTTCTTAACCGCCTGCTGTACCTGCATGCCAACCTTCAATGACTGATGTACCATGACACCCAGGTCTCGTTGCACCTTCCCTTTTCCTAATCTGTCACCATTCAGATAATAGTCTGTCTCTCTGTTTTTACTACCAAAGTGGATAACCTCACATTTATCCACATTATACTTCATCTGCCACGCATTTGCCCACTCACCTAACCTATCCAAGTCACTCTGTAGCCTCATAGCATCCTCCTCGCAGCTCACACTGCCACCCAACTTAGTGTCATCCGCAAATTTGGAGATACTACATTTAATAGAGGGTCTGGGGCGGAACTCGCTGCCTGAAAGGGTGGTAGAGGCAGAAACCCTCACCACATTTAAACAGTACTTGGGATGTGCGCTTGTAACCGACAGGGCTACGGACCGAGAGCGGGAAAGTGGGGTTAGGCCGGGTAGCTCTTGGTCGGCCGGAACGGACTCGATGGGCCGAAATGGTCTCCTTCCGTGCTGTGAATGTGTGAGATTATGCAGCTCAGGTGTCAACATTTTTTTTTTTTAAATCTCATAACGATCCTGTGACGCGCCTTGGGTGCATTTCACCACATTACTGGCGCTGTATGAATGGTCTCCGACTGTGCTGCAACCAGTCGGAGACCTGAGGCGATGGCTCGCAAGCGAGCGCGAGAGACGGGGAAAATCGCCCTTTCGCTGGGAGAAACGGTCAACGAGGCACGGCAGGCAGGCTCCAAACCAAGCCAGCTCCTCGGCCCGGGGAGCGATCGCAGCGGGGCTAAAGAAACAAAAAAAGAAGAAGGACTGGGGACCAGGATTGCCACCCAAGGTGCGGAATGTTGGACGGACAGATTACATCAGCTCAAATCTGCCCAGTCACTGGGCGTGGCAGTGTCCGCGAGAAGGCTGTACAAAGTCCCCGGGCTCCAAATGTCCCAACAGCGAACGGACGGACTGACTGACGCGAGTGCTTAGTCACTCGGGCCGCGCCTCAAAAGCGGAGAACAATGCGTTTGCCAAACAAAGCTGCTACAGTCGGCAACAGGCAGGGAACAACATCTCTGGTCATAGGAACAGGGCAGGCCATTCAGCCCCTCGAGTCTGTCCCTCCATTCGACAACACGACACAGAAACAGGCCGCTCGGCCCCAACCAGTCCGTGCCGGCGTTTATGCTCCACTCGAGCCTCCTCCCGCCTTTCCTCATCCAACTCTATCACTACAACCCTCTATTCCCTTCGCCCTCATGTGTTTGTCCAGCCTCCCCTTAAATGCACCGATACTATTCGCCTCAACCCCTCCCTGTGGCAGCGAGTTCCACATGCTCACCCCTCTCTGGGTAAAGAAGTTTCTCCTGAATTCCCCCCTTGGGTTTAATCAGTGACTGCCTTATATTGATGGCCTCTAGTTATGCCCTTCCCCTGGTTTGTGCAATCTCTCCCCATCCATCGAGTACTGCACCGGAGTGTCAGCCGAGATATTTGTACAAGTCTCTGGAATTGAACCCAGATCCTTTTGACACAGGAGGGGGAGAGAGAGAGAGAGAGACAGAGAGACAGAGAGACAGAGAGACAGAGAGACAGAGAGACAGAGAGACAGCTATCCATTGAGCCACAACCGACACCGGTTCTACAGTCCAACTCCTCGTCGCTAGTCCAGAGATTGGAGCACAAAAACGCAGGCTGATACTCCTAGTGCAGTGCCGAGGGAGCGCCGCACTGTCGGAGGGGCCGTCTTTCCGATGAGACGCTAAACCGAGGCCCCGTCTGCCCTCTCAGGTGGATGTAAAAGATCCCGCGGCCACTATTGGAAGAAGAGCAGGGGGCGTTCTCCCCGGTGTCCTGGGGCCAATATTTATCCCTCAACCAACATCAGATTATTTGGGTCATTATCACATTGCTGTGTGTGGGAGCTTGCTGTGCGCAAAGCGGCTGCCGGGTTGCCCACATTACGACAGTGACCGCACTTTCAAAAAGCGTCTCACTGTAAAAGTGTTTCGGGATATCCGGGAGGTCGAGAAAGGCGCTATAGAAATGCAAGTGCTTTCTTTGAAGTGAGGAAACGACAGGGTTGTATCTTTGGAAGTTAGCCTTTCGGTTAAAACTTCCTGAAACAGAAACATAATTGTTAACAAAAGAGAGAGAGAGAGAGAGAGAGAGAGAGAGAGAGAGAGAGAGAGAGAGAGAGAGAGAGAGAGAGAGAGAGAGAGAGAGAGAGAGAAGAGAGAGAGAGAGGAGGTTGGGGGGAAATAATCGCAGAATCTTATATACTGGAAACGGAGGAGGAAGTATTTTTCCAGTCAGTGGGTGGGGAGGACAGAGGGCAGGGGTGTGGGGAATTCCAGAACGTTGAAATCAGTGTGTGTCTCAACGTCTTGTGGTGGGAGAGCTAGGACTGGCTGTTGGTAATCTCCCGAAACCACTCCTTGAGCAACAGATTGCGATAATTCTCTTGTGGCAATCTCCAGCAACCACCCTCGACAAACCTGTGCAGCCCTGTCGCGCTTTAATAGCTCAGTAACCACAGAGATTAAAAACAGAAGTAAAGCCAGGACAGGGCTGCTCAAACACTGACTGTTTGCGGTTCAATAGCCTTGGCACGCTAGGGGTTAGACACACGGCGAGAGCGTATGGATTAAAAGGGAGAACGAAAGACTTGCATTTAAATAGCGCCTTTCACAGACGTCTCGTGGATCACCACACGTCCCCAAAAGTGCTTTACAGCCAATCAAGTACTTTTGGAGTGCAGTCACTGTTGTAATGTGCGAAACGCCAATTTGCGCACAGCAAGCTCCCACAAACAGCAATGTGATAATGACCCAGATCATCTGTTTTAGTGATGTTGGCTCTGGGATCAATATTGGCCCCAGGACACCGGGGAGAACTGCCCCTGCTCTTCTTCCAATAGTGGCCGTGGGATCTTTTACATCCACTTGAGAGGGCAGACGGGGCCTCGGTTTAACGTCTCATCCGAAAGACGGCACCTCCGACAGTACGGCGCTCCCTCAGCACTGCACTGGGAGCGTCGGCCTAGATTTCTGTGCTTAAGTCCCTGGAGTGGGACTTGAACCCACAACCTTCTGACTCAGGAGGCGAAGGTGCTGCCCACTGAACCACGGCTGACACTGAAGCTCCTTCGAGGAAGCGCCGCACTGTCGGAGGGGTAGTACTGAGAGGCAGTACTGAGGGAGCCCCGCACTGTGGGAGGGGCAGTACTGAGGGAGCCCCGCACTATGGGAGGGGCAGTACTGAGGGAGCGCCGCACTGTCGGAGGGGCAGTACTGAGGGAGCGCCGCACTGTCGGAGGGGCAGTACTGAGGGAGCGCCGCACTGTCGGAGGGGCAGTACTGAGGGAGCCCCGAACTGTCGGAAGGGCAGTACTGAGGGAGCTCCGCACCGTCGGAGGGACAGTACTGAGGGAGCGCCGTACTGTCGGAGGGACAGTACTGAGGGAGCGCCGCACTGTCGGAGGGGCAGTGCTGAGGGAGCGCCGCACTGTCGGAGGGGCAGTACTGAGGGAGCGCCGCACTGTCGGAGGGGCAGTACTGAGGGAGCGCCGCACTGTCGGAGGGGCCCTCTTTCGGATGAGACGTTAAACCTCTCGGGTGGATGTAAAAGGTCCCGGGGCCACTATTGGAAGAAGAGCAGGGGGAGTTTCTCCCCGGTGTCCTGGGGACAATATTTAATCCCTCAATCAACAGGTGATCTGGGTCATTATCACTTTGCTGTGTGTGGGAGCTTGCTGTGCGCATATTGGCGTTTCCCACAATACAACAGTGACTACCCTCCAACAGCGACTCCAAATTGGCTGTAAAGCGCTTGGAGACACCGGGTGGTTGTGAAAGGCACTGTGTAAATGCATGGCTTTCTTTTATAGGGAGCCACGTTGTCCACACACGCACGTGGACCTGGTCTCCAGTTACAGGGTTAGGCACGGACTGTCACTCCTCAGTCACTGCAACGGGGCCCGGCGCTCTCCATTACAGTCAGGTGCCTCGACTGGAGCAGGCTGCACAAAGGAGGCCACTGTTCTCCAGCAATAGTAGGAGCTCAAACCGCCCTCTGGGGAATAGCGTGACAAGCTACACCCGGGAAAGGGGTTTGCATTCAAGCACTGAATGAAAAGGAAGTCTGTTCTTTTGATAATTGAGACACCGAGGTGACCCAATAACTTCAAAGAGGTAGGTTTTAAAGAGCGTCTAAAAAGGGAGGGGAGAGCGAGCGCACGAGAGGAGGAGCGAGCGAGAGAGCGAGAGAGCGAGAGAGCGAGAGAGCGAGAGAGCGAGAGAGCGAGAGAGCGAGAGAGCGAGAGAGCGAGAGAGCGGGGTCCAGGCAGTCCGCCAACCTTGGAGTGGTTCATTGGCTGTGAAACACTTTTGACGTCTGGTGGCCGTGAAAGGCTCTATATAAATGCAAGTCTTTCTTTGAAGGGCTGAGGTCGCAGTGGTATCCTCATGGGTTCTTTGCTTAAGAATTCATAGCAACACATTGCTATTACGAACAAGTTAAGAACTAGCAAAAGGTTTAACACTCACACGACACATTACCAGTTCATCCACCAGGCTCACAACCACCTGCCCCATCGTGGATTTCTCCCCCCCCCGAACCCAACTGGCCGGGGTTTTATTGAGTCTTGTGAATGTCACGTGACTGGCTAAGCCCCTCCCAACTCAACAGCTCTACAACTATTTTTGTTGAAACTTAAATCAAGTACTCCCTTTGACAAGGGCGCCAGAATCCACAAATTAACAATTTAAACTTTCAACGGAACCTTAAATCAAATTAAAATTTGGTTGCCGGGGGTGATGATGGACTCCAGTCCCTCCGGTGCCCACCTCTCGCGGAAGGCCGCGAGCGTACCGGTGGACACCGCGTGCTCCATCTCCAGGGACACCCGGGCTCGGATGTAACCGCGGAAGAGAGGCAGGCAGTTGGGCTGAACGACTCCCCTCGACCGCCCGCTGCCTGGACCGGCTGATGGCCCCCTTGGGAGGCCCTCCGACCTACCCGCTCCCCTCCGCACAGGGTGCCCAAAGATCAGGAGTGTGGAACTGAAGTGCAACCAGAATTTGAGGAGCAGCCCCTTCAAATATTGGAAGAGGGGCTACAACCTCACACACTGAACGTACACGTGGAACAAGGACTCCTCCAGACCGCAGAACTTACAGGCGGCCTGGGAGCCCGTGAGCCGACTTAAAAACCGATTGCACGGGACTGCTCCGTGCACCAGCCTCCAGGCCAAGTCCCCGATAAATAGAGCGAGGACTCCTGCGTAAAATGATGAGGGGCCTGGATAGAGTGGATAGGACGGACCGGTTTCCCTTAGCGGAGGGGTCAATAACCAGGGGACATGGATTTAAAGTAATTGGGGGGGGAGGTTTAGAGGGGATTTGAGGGGAAATGGGGGTCTGGGACGGAACTCACTGCCTGAAAGGGTGGTAGAGGCAGAAACCCTCACCACATTTAAAAAGTACTTGGATGTGCGCTTGTAATCTACAGGGCTACGGACCGAGAGCGGGAAAGCGGGATTAGGCTGGGTAGCTCTTGGTCGGCCGGCGCGGACACAATGGGCCGAAATGGCCTCCTTCCGTGCTGTGAATTTCTAAGTTTCTATACCCACGTCCCCTTAGAAAAGCTCTCGTGGATTCCACTTTTGAACGTGCATTGTGCCGCTTGAAGATGACGCGAGGGCGTCCGATTATTTCCGCGCCCTACAAAATCAGGCCTGGTCCCACGCTCGACCCCTGGTCTGCGCTGTTAGCTGGCCCGGTGATGGTGGAGCCAAGGCTCGAGTCTGCGCCTCGGAGCCAACGGGAACCTGTTCAACCTGCGTCGCCTCCAGGCTAGATCCAAGGTCGTCCCATCCTCTTGTCGTCGAGCTACAGTACGCAGGCGACACCTGCGTCTGCGTACATTCAGGGGCTGATCATCAGGCCAAGGTCAATACCTTCACCGAGGCATTCAAAAGCATGGGCCTTACACTAAGCATTCCGAAGACAAAGGTCCTCCATGAACCGGACCCTGCCACACAGCACTGACCCCCAGTCATCAAGATCCACAGCATGATCTTGGACAACGTGGACCATTTCCCATACCTCGGGAGTGTAATATTCGGTCGCCTGAGGAAGAGAGTGTTTGAAGACCAGAACCTCAAACCCGGCACCAGGCTCATGGTCTACAGGGCTGTAGTGATACCCGTCCTCCTGTATGGCTCAGAGACGTGGACCATGTACAGCAGACACCTCAAATCGCTGGAGAAATACCACCAACGATGTCTCTGCAAGATCCTGCAAATCCCCTGGGAGGACAGACGCACCAACGTTAGCGTCCTCGACCGGGCCGACATCCCCAGCATCGAAGCACTGACCACACTCGACCAGCTCCGCTGGGCAGGGCCACATTGTCCGCATGCCCCCAGATACGAGACTCCCAAAGCAAGCGCTCTACTCGGAACTCCTTCACGGCAAGCGAGCCAAAGGCGGGCAGAGGAAACGTTACAAGGGACCACCCTCAAAGCCTCCCTGATAAAGTGCAACATCCCCACCGACACCTGGGAGTCCCTGGGCCCAAAGACCAGTCCGCCCTCAGTGGAGGAAGTGCATCCGGGAGGGCGCTGAGCACCTCGAGTCTCGTCGCCGAGAGCGTGCAGAAACCAAGCGCAGGCAGCGGAAGGAGCGTGCGGCAAACCAGTCCCACCCATCCCTTTCCCTCAACCACTGTCTGTCCCTCCTGTGACAGGGACTGTGGCTCTCGTATTGGACTGTTCAGCCACCTAAGGACTCACTTTGAGTGGAAGCAAGCCTTCCTCGATTCCGAGGGACTGCCTATGATGACGATGGGCCAGAAAATGACACGCATCATTCCCGCCTCCTTGTGTTGAAATCAGGTCTTGCCACACTGTCTCTTGTCCTCAAACGCTTCCTCCCTGTGCAATCCTGTACTTTTCTCAATCATTTCTCTCTTCCGAAAATCTCCCAGCTGAAAATCTCCCCACACTGGTTTCCCGCTGAAATATATGCATCGGAGAGAAGGCTCTCAGGTGTTGGTGCGTGTGAGCACCCAGGCTCACGTCTTCAGACCCTGTACGTCGAGTCCCCCTCCCTAGGTGGCGACGTATTTCTTCCGCCAGCAGTACAGCCTCAATTACGACACGCAGCTCCTGTTTGTGAGCCTGGAGGGGGGGGGTGGGGGACATCAGGACCGCCGTCCAGGGGCTGCCTGTCTTTTACCAGGAAGCTCATCGGGGTCTGGAACAGAGTCGCCACCGAGCGCAGCTCTCCGACGGCTGGCGTGGCGGCTGTCCTGCGGGAGCCGCTGATCAGGAATCCGTACCTCCACGACCGCGGTTTTAGCTGGCAGGCGGGCGCGAGGGCTGTGGCTGGCGAGGTGACCAGGGTCAGGGACCTGCTGGGTGGCGGAGGAGCGGGCTGGATGATGCCAGACCTGCTGGCACGGCGCCCGTCCTGGGCCCCACCCACGGAGTGGAACAATACTTCCTCCTCGGGTTCCAGTATTTCGGATTCTGGGATTCCCCCTCTCTCTCTCTCTCTCTCTCTCTCTCTCTCTCTCTGTTTTAAGCGACATGCTAACTTCCAAAGATACAATCCTGTCGTTTCCTCACTTCAAAAGAAAGCACTTGCATTTCAATAACGGGTTTCACCATCTCCTTATGTCCCAAAACGCTTTTACAGTGAGACATGTTTCGAAAGTGTGGTCGCTGTTGTAATGTGGGCAACGCAGCAGCCACTTTGCGCACAGCAAGCTCCCACACACAGCAATGTGATAATGACCCAGATCATCTGTTTCAGTGATGTTGGTTGAAGGATAAATATTGGCCCCAGGACACCGGGGAGAACTCCCCCTGCTCTTCTTCCAATAGTGGCCATGGGATCTTTTACATCCAGCCGAGGGGGCAGACAGGGCATCCAAAAGACGGCACCTCCGACAGTGCGGCACTCCCTCAGTACTGCCCCTCTGACAGTGCGGCGCTTCCTCAGTACTGCCCCTCTGACAGTGCGGCGCTCCCTCAGTACTGCCCCTCCGACAGTGCGGCACTCCCTCAGTACTGCCCCTCTGACAGTGCGGCGCTCCCTCAGTACTGCCCCTCCGACACTCCCTCAGTACTGCCCCTCTGACAGTGCGGCGTTCCCTCAGTACTGCCCCTCTGACAGTGCGGCGTTCCCTCAGTACTGCCCCTCTGACAGTGCGGCACGCGCTCTCTCTCGCGCGCATCAGGCAGTGAGTTCCAGACCCCCACCACCCTCTGGGTGAAGACATTTCTCCTCAAATCCCCTCTAACCCTCCTACCAATTACTTTAAATCCATGCCCCCTGGTTGTTGACACCTCTGCTAAGGGAAATCATTTTATACACCTCAATAAAAGGTCTCCCCTCAGCCTCCTCTGTTCCAAAGAAAACAACCCCAGCCTATCCAATCTTTCCTTATCGCTAAAATTCTCCAGTCCTGGCAACATCCTGGTAAATCTCCTCTGTACCCTCTCCAGTGCAATCACATCTTTCCTGTAATGTGGTCATCATTGGAAAAAGGTTAACTAAGGTCTGTGGGAAGGACCTGGGGATTAAAGCGAAGGGGTAGGTTCTTTCCATCCTCCAAAGCCCAAAGGGTCACCGAAACCATTTGCGACACTCCCGCTCTGGAAACTCGTGGATTCTGCTTTTGCCTCTCAAGATGATGTGAGGTTTTCGGACGAATATTTTGATCCGTGCCTTTGTTACCTCCAGGCTTGACTATTCCAACGCACTCCTGGCCGGCCTCCCACATTCTACCCAACGTAAACTAAAGGTGATCCAAAACTCGGCTGCCCCCGTGTCCTAACTCGCACCGCGTCCCACTCACCCATCACCCCCTGTGCTCGCTGACCCCGTGTCCTAACTCACACCGAGTCCCGCTCACCCATCACCCCCTGTGCTCGCTACCCCCGTGTCCTAACTCGCACCGAGTCCCGCTCACCCATCACCCCCTGTGCTCGCTGACCCCGTGTCCCAACTCGCACCGAGTCCCGCTCACCCATCACCCCCTGTGCTCGCTGCCCCGTGTCCTAACTCGCACCGAGTCCCACTCACCCATCACCCCCTGTGCTCACTGCCCCGTGTCCTAACTCGCACCGAGTCCCGCTCACCCATCACCCCCTGTGCTCACTGCCCCGTGTCCTAACTCGCACCGAGTCCCGCTCACCCATCACCCCCTGTGCTCGCTGCCCCGTGTCCTAACTCACACCGAGTCCCGCTCACCCATCACCCCCTGTGCTCCCTGCCCCCGTGTCCTAACTCGCACCGAGTCCCGCTCACCCATCACCCCCTGTGCTCGCTGCCCCGTGTCCTAACTCACACCGAGTCCCGCTCACCCATCACCCCCTGTGCTCGCCGACCTACATTGGCTCCCGGTTAAGCAACGCCTAGATTTCACAATTCTCCTCATCCTGGTTTGCAGATCCCTCCCCATCTCTATAATCTCCTCCAGCCCCACAACCCCCGAGATCTCTGCGCTCCTCCTGACCATCCCTGGTTATAGTCGCTCCACTATCGGTAGCCGTGCCTTCTGTTGCCCTGGAAATCCCTCCCTATATCTCTCCTCTCCTCTCCTCTCCTCTCCTCTCCTCTCCTCTCCTCTCCTCTCCTCTCCTCTCCTCTCCTCTCCTCAAACCTGCCTCTTTCACCAAGCTTATGGTCAGCTCAGTGTCAATTTGTGTGTCACATAACGCTCCTGTGAAGCACCTTGGGACTTTAAAAGTTGCTATATAAATACAAAGTTGTTGTTACCTCGAGCAGACTTTGGATCGCTGTAAACCACCTCCAGGAGTGCAGGCTTCTCGAGCTCTGCCCATCCCAAAACTGGTAGAACGTGTTCACTGTGTTGGAAACATCACGGCACAGCCCCGAGAGCCAGTACTGGGCCAGTTTCAACTTGGCAAGGGTAGGAGCGTCTCAGTCAACCTCAGTGACTCAGCTCTCTCCCCAGCTTCCCCTCCCCCTCTCTACACCTGCGGACAAGCACACAGCAGGGTCACTGCCTGAGCTGTTCGCCAAGGGCTCAGCGGCCAGAGAGAGAGGCCCTGCCCGCTGGGAGTGCAGTCTGGACACTGACAGGAGGGAGGGAAGGGTGGGGGGGAATGAGAGAAACACAGGAGGTAACCCCACCCTCCCCTAACTCCCTCAGTGACCCTTTACACCACATGGTGTGTCAGCTGTGGCTCAGTGGGCAGCACACTCACCTCGGGGTCAGAAGGCTGTGGAGTTCAGGTCCCACTCCAGGGAGTTGGACACAAAAATCCAGGCTGACACTCCCGGGGCGGTGCTGAGGGAGCGCCACACTGCGCTGTCGGAGGGGCAGTGCCGAGGGAGCGCCGCACTGCGCTGTCGGAGGGGCAGTGCCGAGGGAGCGCCGCACTGCGCTGTCGGAGGGGCGGTGCCGAGGGAGCGCCGCACTGTCGGAGGGGCAATGCTGAGGGAGCGCCGCACTGTCGGAGGGGCAATGCTGAGGGAGCGCCGCACTGTCGGAGGGGCAATGCTGAGGGAGCGCCGCACTGCGCTGTCAGAGGGGCAATGCTGAGGGAGCGCCGCACTGCGCTGTCAGAGGGGCGGTGCTGAGGGAGCAAAACAGACGATCTGGGTCACTATCACATCGCTGTGTGTGGGAGCTTGCTGGGCACAAAATGGCTGCCGCGTTTCCCACATTACAACAGTGACCGCACTCCAAAACTGTACGTCATTGGCTGTAAAGTGCTTTGGGACGTCCGTTGGCCGTGAAAGGCGCTATATAAATGCAAGTCTGTCTTTCTTTCATCATGCGAGCGATGCGGTCAGAGCTGTTGTACAGTCAATAAAGACAGTGGTTTAGATACAGATCGGAGATAAAGAAAGATCGCTATCGCGGCTGTACAACAATAGCAGTCACACTCGAGAGAGAGAGCTTTCTCCTAAACACATCGCGAAAGTTCGCTATGTAACGGTTTCTCCTGATAAAGAGATGCACCAACAATTTGGTTCCCATCTCCCTCCCCGAATATCTCCCCCCCCCCCCACTTCCGAAGGCTCTCACTGCCAGACGCTTTCTCCCACCTCAGCCAAAGCCACGTCCTCCTGCAAGGTGGTCTTAGAATCATAGCGACTTATGACACGGAAGGAGGCCATTTCGGCCCATCGTGTCCGCGCCGGCCGACCAAGAGCTACCCGGCCTAATCCCACTTTCCCGCTCTCGGTCCGTAGCCCTGTAGGTTACAAGCGCACATCCCAAGTACTGTTTAAAATGTGGTGAGGGTTTCTACCTCTACCACCCTTTCAGGCAGCGAGTTCCGCCCCAGACCCCCACCACCCTCTGGGTGAAGACATTTCCCCTCAAATCCCCTCTAAACCTCCCCCCAATTACTTTAAATCCATGCCCCCTGGTTGTTGACCCCTCTGCTAAGAGAAACAGGTCCGTCCTATCCATGATCACATCATAGGCAGTCCCTCAGAATCGAGGAAGACTTGCTTCCACTCCAAAAAATGCGTCCTTAGGTGACCGAACAGTCCAATACGGGAACCACAGTCCCTGTCACAGGTGGGACAGACAGTGGTTGAGGGAAGGGGAGGGTGGGACTGGTTTGCCGCACGCTCCTTCCGCTGCCTGCGCTTGGTTTCTGCACGCTCTCGGCGACGAGACTCGAGGTGCTCAGCGCCCTCCCGGATGCACTTCCTCCACTTAGGGCGGACTGGTCTTTGGCCCAGGGACTCCCAGGTGTCGGTGGGGATGTTGCACTTTATCAGGGAGGCTTTGAGGGTGTCCCTTGTAACGTTTCCTCTGCCCACCTTTGGCTCGCTTGCAGTGTAGGAGTTCCGAGTAGAGCGCTTGCTCTGGGAGTCTCGTGGCCAGGGAGGTGAATTCATCCCTTCGTGCCTTCTGCAGATTTCGTGCCAGAGACTACGGCACAGAAAGAGGCCATTTGGCCCCACCGCTCCATGCCGGTGTTTATGCTCCTACACAAGCCTCCTCCCACCCTACCCTTCCATTCCTTTCTCCCTCGAGTGTTTATCCAGCCTCACCTTAAATATCTCTGCTATTCTTCCCCAACCCTTCCCTGCGGCAGCGAGTTCCACACTCTCACCCCCCCCCTCTGGGTGAAGAAGTTTCTCCTGAATTCCCCGTTGGGTTTATTTGGGACGCTCTCATAATTTACAGCTCCAGAGTTTACAACAGAACCAGACTCGAAGCTCAGAATGCTCCCGTCAGCCACAGCTCAACTTCAAATCAAGTCTGCCCTCGTGCTGGCCTAAAAAACCACAAACGTTTAACACGTTTGGCAACACGGTGTCCTCCCACAACACACTGCTGCATCTGACCTCAGAGAAACAGTGGCCATGCGTCACAAACAGACACGCGATCAGCTACGCTTTCCTTGTACGAGCAGGGAGCTGTGGGTTTAAAAATCGGAGGGGCGCTCACACAATCACCGCAAAACAGCGACAGATATCACAAGCGCCCAACGCTCATGCGAAGCCGGCCATTGGCGGGGCTGAGAATGACCCGGCCCGGGGGGATTGGGGAACAATAGGGACCTCCTCGTGGGAGAGGAGCCGCTTCTGAAGGTGTCCGCCGCAGCTCAGTTGGTTCGCGCTCTCTCTCTCTCTCTCACACCCCGGAGTCATGGGTTTGTGGGTTCGAGCCCCACTCCAGAGACTGGAGCACAGAAATCTCGGCCGACACTCCCAGGGCAGTGCTGAGGGAGCGCCGCGCTGTCGGAGGGGCAGTACTGAGGGAGCGCCGCACTGTCGGAGGGGCAGTACTGAGGGAGCGCCGCACTGTCGGAGGGGCGGTACTGAGGAAGCGCCGCACTGTCGGAGGGGCGGTACTGAGGGAGTGCCGCACTGTCGGAGGGGGCAGTGCTGAGGGAGCGCCGCACTGTCGGAGGGGCAGTGCTGAGGGAGCGCCGCACTGTCGGAGGGGCAGTGCTGAGGGAGCGCCGCACTGTCGGAGGGGCAGTGCTGAGGGAGCGCCGCACTGTCGGAGGGGCAGTGCTGAGGGAGTGCTGCACTGTCGGAGGGGCAGTCTTTCGGATGAGGCGATAAACCGAGGCCGTGTCTGCTCTCTCGGGGCAGATGCAAAAGATCCCGCGGGAACTATTTCAAAGAAGAGCGGGGGGGGGGGGGGGGGGGGGGGAAGGGGGAAGGGGCGAGTGCGCCCCGATGTCCCCGGGGGGGGGGGGGGCAATATTTATCCCTCGACCGACATCACTAAAATTAAAAAAAACACAGACGACGCGGGCCGTGATCACATCGCCGCTTGGCGGGAGATGGCCATGCACGCAAATCGGCCGCCGCGGTTGCCCCAACGTCACAACAGCGACCGAGCGCCATTGGCCGCGGAGCGCGAGCGGAGCACGAGCAGCGGTCGCGAGAGGCGCTATACAAATGCAGAGGTGGCGGGCGAGCTCGGGCACGGCCCGTGGGGGGGGGTCCAGCGTGCCACGATTGCGGGCAACCCCCGGGAAATCGAGGCAATCGAAAAAAGCCCAGAAAATGGTCAAGTGCGGGTGACCTCTGACCCCCCCCCCTGCCGCCATGGCCCCCCTCCCCCTCCCCCTCTCCCTCTCCCTCTCCCTCTCCCTCTCTCTCTCCCTCTCCCTCTCCCTCTCCCTCTCTCTCTCTCTCTCCCCCCTTACCTTGAAGGGCATTGCAGCGGCTGCGGTGCGATGGATGTCTCTGTGAATGTGACTGCAGCTGACGACGCCCCGAAGCCTCTGACACAACAGCAGCCTCATCCTCCGCCCTTTATGCGCCTCTCCCGCCTCGCCTGCGCCGTCACCACTGACAACCAAGGCCACCCGGGGCCCCCCAGCGCGCCTGCGCCGCGCACTCTCTCCCCCCCCCCCCGCGCCCCCGGCTGACGTCACCCGCAGAGTTGCTCACTCAGGATGACTGGCCACCGAGCGTGCGCAGTGCGCCTCCAGCGTGACTGGCATAGAGCATGCGCACTTTTCCCCTTCTACAGTCGGTGTGCGTGGCATGAAGCATGCGCACTGCATCCTTCTCCAAATAGTGCGGACAAGGAGCATGCGCACTGCTCCCTGCTGCCTGGCGTGCTGGCATGCAGCATGCGCGCTGCTCCCTTCTGCAGGGAGTGCTGACATGGAGCATGCGCACTGCTCCCTTCTACCAATAGTGCTGACATGGAGCATGCGCGCTGCTCCCTTCTA
This sequence comes from Pristiophorus japonicus, assembly GCF_044704955.1. NCBI lineage: Eukaryota > Metazoa > Chordata > Chondrichthyes > Pristiophoridae > Pristiophorus > Pristiophorus japonicus. The sequence continues at coordinate 8,200,434 of NC_092003.1, read as the reverse complement.
CAAATAGTGCTGACATGGAGCATGCGCGCTGCTCCCTTCTTCAAATAGTGCTGACATGGAGCATGCGCACTGCTCCCTTCTACAACTAGTGCCGACAGGGTGCATGCGTACTGCATCCTTTTACAAATAGTGCTGGTATGGAGCATGCGCTCTGCTCCCTTCTACAACTAATGCCGACAAAGTGCATGCGCACTGCATCCTTTTACAAATAGTGCGGGTGTGGAGCATGCGCTCTGCTCCCTTCTACAACTAGTGCCGACAGGGTGCATGCGCACTGCATCCTTTTACAAATAGTGCTGGTATGGAGCATGCGCTCTGCTCCCTTCTGCAGGGAGTGCTGGCATTGAGCCTGCACACTCGCCGGCGCTGCAAATGTATTGGTACTGAGCATGCGCGCTGCCCCTCCTCAGTGACTGGCATTAAAGTATGTGGACTGCCTCCCCCATTGCAAACAGCGACTGATAACGAGAGCATTGAGCCGTTATCTCGCCCTCGCTGCTGGCACACAATGTGCACGGTCACATATTTGCCCGCGCCCGCACCCTCCTCCCTCTGCACACACAATTGCACAACTCACAACCATAAGGTGAGAGGTGGGGGAGTTCGTTCGCTGGTGACTGTGCAGTGTTCAGTGCCATTCGCAACCCCTCCGATAGCGGAGCAGTCCGAGCCTGCCTGCAGCACGCTCTGGGCAAGGCCCAGGCTCGGGCTGACCAGCGGCAAGTAAGGTTCGCGCTGTTCTGTCCTTGGACGCCCTGGTCTCCGGGCCGTCGCTGGGTGTACAACCGGTGTCTGGCTGTGAGGGTGCTGCCCTTGGGGCTCGAGCTGCTCCTGGACCAGGGTTACGAGCTCCTCGTACGTCTGTCTTGGGCGTTGTCTTCGCCGGTGCCAGCAAGTGCCTGGCGAGGCCATAGACGGTGGGCCCACAACTGGTCGGCAGGATAGCTCTGCGCTGATCAGCCAGTGTGGCCGGGTCGCTTGCTGTGAAGAAATGTTCCAGCCTCTCCACAAAGGCGTCCCGATCATCACCATGGGCGAACTGCTGCAACGTATCGAGGGTAGCCATTTCCGCGTGAAAGTCCGTAATCTCGTCGCCAATTGTTATGTCTTTAGATGCTCGGACAATGACTCCACGAGGCAGTGTGTTGTACTTGAACTGTAGTGACCTTAGTCCTTTATTTGTTAACTCCAGAGTGAGGATCACACCTGGTGGCCTGCCTCTTACACTAGGCCTGGCACACCTGTACAGGTAACCTACGAGTCTCCCACTGCGCTGCCCTCTGGTGGCACCCCTTGATATAGTACCAACAGTAGTCATGTACGATACATGACACACGTCAAACAAGTGCCCCATGCGACAACTATCTCCAACAAGCGAGAGTCTAATCACCTCCCCTTGATATTCAACGGCATTACCATCGCCGAATCCCCCACCATCAACATCCTGGGGGTCACCATTGACCAGAAACTTAACTGGACCAGCCACACAAATACTGTGGCAACAAGAGCGGGTCAGAGGTATTCTGCGGTGAGTGTTTCATCTCCTGACTCCCCAAAGCCTTTAACATAAAAACATAAGAATTAGGAGCAGGCCATTCGGCCCCTCGAACCTGCTCCACCATTTAACACGATCACGGCTGACCTTCGACCTTAACTCCACTTTCCCGCCTAATCCCTCGATTCCCTTAATATCCAAAAATCTCGCGATCCCAGCCTTGAATATACTCAGAGACCCCGGGGCAGAGAATTCCAAAGATTCACCACCCTCTGAGTGAAGAAATTCCTCCTCATCTCAGTCCTCACTGGCCGAGCCCTTATCCTGAGACTGTGTGACCCCTGGTTCTAGACTCCCCACCCTCCCGGCATCTACCCTGCCAAGCCCTGTAAGAATTGTGTGTGTTTCAATGAGATCACCTCTCATTCTTCTAAACTTTAGAGAATATCGGCCCAGTCTGCTCAATCTCTCCTCATAGGACAATCCCCCCATCCCAGGAATCAGTCTGGTGAACCTTCTTCCCACCATCTACAAGGCACAAGTCAGGAGTGTGATGGAACACTCCCCACTTGCCTGGATGAGTTGCAGCTCCAACAAACACTCGAGAAGCTCGACACCATCCAGGGCTAAGCGGCCCGCTTGATGGGCCACGCTACCCACCACCTTCAACACTCACTCCCTCCACCACCGGCGCCCCCTGGTGCACCGTCTACAAGATGCACTGCAGCAACTCGCCAAGGCTTCTTTCAGCAGCACCTCACAAACCCGCCACCTCTAGAAACATAGAAATTTACAGCGCAGAAGGAGGCCATTTCAGCCCATCGTGTCCACGCCGGTGATTTCTGAATATGTACCCTGGATCCCTTTGCATCTTAATCCCAGTTAGACTCTTATTTTCCAATAACACTAATAATAATAACTTTATAATAACTTGTATTTTATATAGCATCTTTAACGTAGTAAAACGTCCCAAGATGCTTCACAGCAGCGTGACAGACAAACAGATAAATTTGTCACCAAGCCACAAAAGAAGAAATTAGGGGCAGGAGACCAAAAGCTGGGTCAAAGAGGTGGGTTTTAAGGAGCGTCTTGAAGGAGGAGAGAGAGGCGGACAGGTTTAGGGAGGGCGTTCCAGAGCTTGGGGCCCAGGCAACAGAAGGCACGGCCACCGATGGTGGAGCGATTATAATCAGGGATGCTCAGGAGGGCAGAATTAGAGGAGCGCAGACATCTCGGGGGGTTGTTGTGGGGTGGGGGGGGCGGTTGTGGGGCTGGAGGAGATTACAGAGATAGGGAGGGGGCGAGGGCCTTGGAGGGATTTGTAAACAAGGAAGAGAATTTTGAAATCGAGGCGTTGCTTAACCGGGAGCCAATGTAGGTCAGAAAACAGAGTGCGTCATGTATGTAGACCATGAATACTAACTGTATAGTCACATACGGTGTGCCACCAGAGGGCATTGCGGTGGGAGACCTGAGGGTCACCTGTATAGGTGTGCTGGGCCCAGTATAAAAGGCTGCCCACCATGCTTGTGCCTCACTCTGGAGTTACAATAAATGGGACTAAGGTCACAACAGCTCAAGTACAATACTAGACCTCGTGGAGTCATTCATAGGAGCATTAAAGATGTAACAACTGGCGACGAGATTACGAACTTTCACGCAAAAATGACTAACGTTGGTGCGTTAGAAAAGTTCTCAGAGTGAAGATTGAGAAGCCTTTACGGAGCGGCTCGACCAATATTTCGGAGCAAACGACCTGGTGGGCGATGACCCGGCCACACTGGCAGATAAACGCAGAGCTATCCCGTTGACCAGTTGTGGGCCCGCGGTCTACGGCCTTGTCAGGGACTTGCTTGCACCGGAGAAAACAACGACCAAGTCACACGAGGAGCTGAAAGTGCTAATTCGGGACCAACTCAAACCGAAGGAGAGCATCCTCACGGCCAGGCATCGGTTTTATACACACCGCCGCTCCGAGGGCCAGGAAATCGCGAAGTACGCTGCCGACCTCAGGAGGCTGGCAGGACCGTGTGAATTCGGCGCATCCCTCGCCGATGCATTGTGGGACGTCTTCGTAATTGACATCGGTCGTGAGGCCCTTCTTCACAGGCTGCTGTCGGCCGAGACCACCGTCACTCTGCAGAGGGCCGTCGGCATCAGCCAGGCGTTCCTGACCTCACGCTGCAGCTCCAAGCAGATGATGACTCACTCTCGGGACTCAAACCCGGCAAGTCCTGTAAATAGAATGGTGCCTTTCACAGGCAGAACTGTTGAACGTGAATCTGCCCAGGGCAGAGTGCCCAGGGCAGAGCGTACAGGCCCCCCCCCCCCCAGGGCCTTTAACTCAGAGTCCACCGAGGGTTGCAAACGTAAGTTGAGTAGCACCATGCTAGCGTTGCGGAGGTAATCACAGGGCTCATCAGTGTCGGTTCAGAGACTGTGTGTGAGCGAGGTCTGCAGCACAAAGGGCCACCTCCAGCGAATGTGCAAAAGGGCTGTGACTCACCCCGTGGAAGAGGAGTCAGCAGGAGGCCGTGAATCCAGCGCGGATTACGAGCAGATGGTTAGAGAGGCAGCTCAGTCCCAGGACGAAGTGCATGGAGTATGTACCTGCACCAAGACGTAGCTCGGTTGGCGGTGAGGAGGGCCCTACCCGTCAGAGCGTTCATGCACAGCCGACGTCTCGGCAACACGGCACGGTGCCCCCGGGCCGGCTGCGGGCCGGACGAGACTGTCACCCATCTCCTTCAGGGCTGCCCCTTCGCGAGGCAGGTCTGGAAAGAGGTGCAGTGGTTGCTGTCGAGGTTCATCCCGAGCAGCTGCGTCACACAGGACTCTGTGCTCTCCGGGCTGTTCCCAGGGACACACACCGAGACTGACATCACCTGCTGCTGGAGGGCCATCGACTCGGTCAAAGACGCTCCTTTGGTCTTGCCGAAACGTGCGGGTCTTCCAGAGCAAGGAGATGTCCACGTCTGCGTGTTGCAGACTGGCGCGATCCAAGATCCAGGAGTACGTGCTGAGGCACGCACTGAAAATTGGTGCAGTCGCCGCAAAGGCACGGTGGGGAAGGGCCGCAGTCTAAAGCCCTCCTGCCGCGGTCAACCCGGGGGCAGGAATCAGCGCAAAACCCCCCTCGGGCCGTACTTGTAACTTCTTTGTGTACATGGAGCACCATGATCTGTAAACACCTATGTAGTCCCATGTACAATGCAAGGTCTGTTTCATAATGCACGTTGAAAAGAAAAAATGTAAATGTACCGTCACCCATTCCGTGTACCGTATAGTGACACGTGTAATGTCATTTGTTGAATGTACCGCAGTGTATCCCGAATTGTACCGAATTGTACTTGAGCTGAAAAGCAAGGAAATGTATCGAACGGAATGGCCGTCAGCACCCAAATGTAGTGTATGGGATTGCTGACCGCAGCTAAACGGACTGAACTGCTTTTGAATGTACCGTACACATTTTTATATGAATAAAGTATATTTTGAAATTTTAAAATAAGTATACACCTGCACCACAGATTGTCCTCCAGTGATAATGGAAGTCGAGATAAATGGCGTTCCAGTCTTCATGGAAGTGGGCCCGGGGGCGAGTCAGTCAGTAATGAGCCAGGAGGCCTTTGAGAGGCTATGGAAGGATCAAGCTGAATGACCCAAGCTTATCCCGGTTCAGGCAAAGCTGCACACCTACACCAAGGAACTGATATCAGTTGTTGGTAGTGCGGGTGTAAGTGTATTCCAGGATGGCGCGGTGCACAATTTACCATTGTGGATTGTTTCAGGTGCTGGACCAACGCTACTTGGAAGAAGATGGATGGGGAAGATTCATTGGAACTTCATCCCTCCATCGATCGACGTCCCCCGTGCTCAGAGGCAGAGAAAGCCCCCACCTTCGGTTGGCCCGGTCACTGGAGAGCAGATCCGCCCAGCCCCCCGAGGCACAGACCGCTCATCACGACCGCGTGGCGATGATCCGGCCGAGGCGGCCCGAACACAGCCTCCCGGATTCAGTGGCAGAACTCCTGGGGAGGAAGATTGGATCCGAGGGCGCCTTCCCAGCTTCAGTGGCAGAATCCCTGGGAAAGAAGATCGCGGCAGTCGACATCATGGACAGGGAAAAGATGGCGTCCAACCACAAGGTGCAGCGCCAATGGGGCAATGACACGTGGTTCCACGCAAGGAAGACCATTGGGGCAAAAGTAGTAAGGCCATTTTAAAGGAGGCCAGCAACCCGCCATTTTTGAATGAGCTGCTTGAAATTGTTCACCAATGTAAAAGTCCAGCTGTAACGAGCAAAATGTTGTTGAGCGATGTCGGGTGCAAATTGCAATCAGCCAATGTAGCGGGCGAACACCTAACGGTCGTATACAGGTCCAGCGGGTAACCCAATGCTGTAGCCTGCGTCCCCGGGACCAGAACGATGGATCGTAAAGTGTCCCCACAGCTGACAGAAGTAGACAAGCCGCAGAGTAAACGATCCCGGAGATCAGAGGCACCGGTAGCGATACCCTGCCTCAGATCGGTTTAACATTGCAGGCACCCGATGGCATGAACCCCCACGGGCCAGAAACAGTAAACTGCGCCTATGCTCGCAGTCGCCCAGCAACCGGGTGGAAAAGGCACAGCCCACAAGCCCACTCGCCACCACGGCAATGCCCAAGAGCGAAGGGCCACCTGCAACGGCTCCTCCGAACGGGACCTGGACCAGCCAGGATCCCAAACTGGAGACTGCTCACAACGGTGCCCGCGAGGAAAACGAGTCAGCGGTCCCCTGCGAACTGCTAGACAAGACCAGGCAGCCCCACCGTCGCTTAGACAGAACGCTCACTCGCTCAGACCGCTTCCCCAGGGAGCAGCAGCGACACTGTGCAGGCGAAATGGACAGGGAGGTCACAGACACATCGGCTGTCTTTGGGCCTGCCCGACACTAGGAGCAACGGCAAGAGCCCTGAGCTCCGGCAACTCGAGCAAAATGGGCTCACCTCGCCCACAGACCCACTAGCATGGGACACTGCACCGCCACCAGACGACCCGGATCTGATCCGGCCGTGCTGGAACTAGACTGTCCTTGAGTACCTGTACTGAGATACCTGGACTGATCATGTAAACGTACCACACAAAAAGAAACGCAACTGTAATCCACCCAAAAATGTACCAAGATATAAATGTAAAACCCATGTGATGAACTTGAATGGAACTTGTATGTAACGGGCCATTAGCATGATCTCTGTGTGGGGGGGGAGGGAGAATGGAGTAGTCATGGACTCACAACCAGAAACCACTGGGACCTCCACTGGCAACAAATCTCACTAGCAACCCACCCAAGTTAGAAACGACCCTCCAATGGTCAACCAGGAAGAGCAAAGCCCAGGTCACCGTCAATGTACCGGTCAATTTGCATTAAAGACTTGGGGGGGGGGGGGAAGTGATGTCATGTATGTAGACCATGTATACTAACTGTATAGTCACATACGGTGTGCCACCAGAGGGCACTGCAGTGGGAGACCTGAGGGTCACCTGTATAGGTGTGCTGGGCCCAGTATAAAAGGCTGCCCACCACACTTGTGCCTCACTCTGGAGATACAATAAATGGGACTAAGGTCACAACAGCTCAAGTACAATACTAGTCCTCGTGGAGTCATTCATAAGAGTATTAAAGACATAACGCAGGGGGTGATGGGTGAGCGGGACTGGGTGCGAGTTAGGACACGGGGCAGCGAGCACAGGGGGTGATGGGTGAGCGGGACTGGGTGCGAGTTAGGACACGGGTCAGCGAGCACAGGGGGTGATGGGTGAGCGGGACTCGGTGCGAGTTAGGACACGGGGCAGCGAGCACAGGGGGTGATGGGTGAGCGGGACTCGGTGCGAGTTAGGACACGGGGCAGCCGAGGTTTGGATCAGCTCTGGTTTACGTCGGGTAGAATGTGGGAGGCCGGCCAGGAGTGAGTTGGAATAGTCAAGTCTGGAGGTAACAAAGGCATGGATGAGGGCTTCAGCAGCAGAAGAGCTGAGGCAGGAGGCGGAGACGGGCAAGGTTATAGAGGTGGAAAAGTGCAGTTTTAGTTATGTCACGGATATGTGGCTGGAAGCTCATTTCAGCATCAAGTATGACACCAAGGTTGTGAACAGCCTGGTTCACCCTCAGATTGATGCTACGGAGAGGGATGGAGTCGGTGGCTAGGGAATGCAGTTTGTGGCGGGGACCAAAGATAATGGCTTCGGTCTTCCCAATATTGAATTGGAGAACATTTCTGCTCATCCAGAACGGGATGTCGGACAAGCAGCCTGACAATTTAGAGACCAAGCAGGGCTCGAGTGAAGTGGTAATCTTTTAAATATTTTTAAATATTTTTTTTAAACTTCCAAGGGAAATATGCCAAAACACACAAACATAGTACATTAAAGTTGGCAATGCTGGAGGAACAAAAGGATCAACTATGAAACAAAAAGTTCTATCAACATTAGAATGTTTTCTTTTGAGCACAAACCATCTTTCTGTCAGTCCAGGCTCAGTGGGTATCTCCCTCTCTCCCGCCTCTGAGTCAGCAGGTTGTGGGTTCGAGTCCCACTCCAGAGACTTGAGCACACAATCCAGACCGACACTGAGGGAGCGCCGCACTGTCGGAGGGGCAGTACTGAGGGAGCGCCGCACTGTCGGAGGGGCAGTACTGAGGGAGCACCGTACTGTCGGAGGGGCAGTACTGAGGGAGCGCCACACTGTCGGAGGGGCAGTACTGGGGGAGCCCCGCACTGTCGGAGGGGCCGTCTTTCAGATGAGACATTAAACCGAGGCCCCATCTGCTCTCTCAGGTGGATATAACAAATTACTCGGCCACTATTGGAAGAAGAGCAGGGGGGTTTCCCCCGTGTCCTGGGGCCAATACTTCGCCCTCTTCACCCTGAGACAACTACAGGAGAAGTGCAGGGAGCAGCGCCAACCCTTGTGCGTGGCCTCCTTTGACCTGACAAAGGCCTTTGACACTGTCAACCGCGAGGGTCTATGGAACGTCCTCCTCCGTTTCGGATGCCCCCAAAAGTTTGTCACCATCCTCCGCCTGCTCCACGATGACCTGCAGGCCGTGATCCTGACTGACGGATCCATCACGGATCCAATCCATGTCTGGACCGGGGTCAAACAGGGCTGCGTCATCGCCCCAACCCTCTTCTCAATCTTCCTCGCTGCCATGCTCCACCTCACAGTCAACAAGCTCCCCGCTGGAGTGGAACTAAACTACAGAACCGGTGGGAATCTGTTCAACCTGCGCCATCTCCAGGCCAGGTCCAAGGTCATCCCAACCTCTGTCGTCGAGCTCCAGTACAGTACGACATCTTGTGTCTGCGCACATTCAGAGGCCGAACTCCAAGCCATCGTCAACGAGAGCACGGGCCTTACACTAAACATCCGTAAGACAAAGGTCCTCCATCAGCCTGTCCTCGCCGCACAGCACTGCCCCCCCCCAGTCATCAAGATCCACGGCGCGGCCCTGGACAATGTGGACCATTTCCCATACCTCGGGAGCCTCCTGTCAACAAGGGCAGACATCGACGGTGAAGTCCAACACCGCCTCCAATGCGCCAGTTTCTGCCGCCTGAGGAAAAGAGTGTTCGAAAACCAGGCCCTCAAATCCACCACCAAGCTCATGGTCTACAGGGCTGTAGTGATACCCGCCCTCCTGTATGCAGACTATAGATATACTCTCTTTGTGTAGTCACTGTACAGTTGCATAAGATGGAGACTTGTTACCTGATGTACTCTCAATAAGGTTTACACTGTGTATATGGCACCACTAGAGGGCGCAACTGCCCCTGTGGCAGAGGCTGTCCACCAGAGGGCGCTGCGGTGGGAGACCTGAGGGTCACCTGCACAAAATACTGCGGGGGCTGGAGGCTGAAATAAAAACAGGCGACGCTGGAAATCTCAGCAGGTCGGGCAGCGTCCGTGGAGAGAGAAACAGAGCTAACGTTTCGGGTTGCTGACCCTTTGCCATTGTTATACATGTGGACTTGTATATACTCTGTGCAGCCACCAGAGGGCTCATACCCCCCCCCGGAGAGCGAAGGGATCCCACAATCCCTTGGGAGCACAGGCATTTAAGGAGGCCTCACAGGTTGGAGAGGCACTCTGGAGACCTGCAGTAAAAAGACTACGGTCACACTTTGCTTTGGGCTCACAGTGTTCGGTTGGACCCCTTTTTCTCCATACACGACAGTCAGAACCCCGGGGAAAGCTCGAGATGCAGCAGGGGTTTTAAGGAAGTGCAGAGGCGGGGAAAGGGGGAGGGGAGGAACAAACAAAAGGGCCCAGTATAAAAGGCTGCCCACCATGTTTGTGCCTCACTCTGGAGTTACGAATAAAGGATCAAGCTCACTACAGTTTGAGTACAACACATTGTCCCGTGGAGTCAGTCACAAGTGCATTACAGACATAGCATTGTATGGCTCAGAGGCATGGACCATACACAGTAGACACCTCAAGTCGCTGGAGAAATACCACCAACGACGGCTCCGCAAGATCCTGAAAATCCCCCGGGAGGACAGACGCACCAACGTTAGCGTCCTCGACCAGACCAGCACCCCTCGACCTTCCCTTTTGTTTGTTCCTCCCCTCCCCCTTTCCCCGCCTCTGCACTTCCTTAAAACCCCTGCTGCATAGAAACATAGAAACATAGACATAGAAAATAGGTGCAGGAGTAGGCCATTCGGCCCTTCTAGCCTGCACCGCCATTCAATGAGTTCATGGCTGAACATTCAACTTCAGTACCCCATTCCTGCTTTCTCGCCAGACCCCTTGATCCCCCGAGTAGTAAGGACTACATCTAACTCCTTTTTGAATATATTTAGTGAATTGGCCTCAACAACTTTCTGTGGTAGAGAATTCCACAGGTTCACCACTCTCTGGGTGAAGAAGTTCCTCCGCATCTCGGTCCTAAATGGCTTCCCCCTTATCCTTAGACTGTGACCCCTGGTTCTGGACTTCCCCAACATTGGGAACATTCTTCCTGCATCTAACCTGTCTAACCCCGTCAGAATTTTAAATGTTTCTATGAGGTCCCCTCTCATTCTTCTGAACTCCAGTGAATACAAGCCCAGTTGATCCAGTCTTTCTTGATAGGTCAGTCCCGCCGTCCCGGGAATCAGTCTGGTGAACCTTCGCTGCACTCCCTCAATAGCAAGAATGTCTCGAGCTTTGCCCGGGGTTTTGACTGTCGTGTATGGAGAAAAAGGGGTCCGAGAAAACTGTGAGCCCAAAGCAAAGAGTGACCGTAGTCTTTTTACTGCAGGTCTCCAGAGCGCCTCTCCAACCTGTGAGGCCTCCTTAAATGCCTGTGCTCCCAAGGGATTGTGGGATCCCTTCGCTCTCCGGGGGGGGGTATGAGCCCTCTGGTGGCTGCACAGAGTACATACAAGTCCACATGTATAACAATGGCAAAGGGTCAGCGACCCAAAACGTTAGCTCTGTTTCTCTCTCCACGGACGCTGCCCGACCTGCTGAGATTTCCAGCGTCGCCTGTTTTTATTTCAGCCTCCAGCCCCCGCAGTATTTTGCTGCTGTCTCCGTCTCAATCTATTGTGACACAACGTTTCCACACAATCCAGTGGTCACATACCAGTGGTGCCCAGCATCAATAGTCTTTCAGTCTCGGTTGCAGCAACTCCAATAAACCAGAAAATAACATCTATTTTGATCCTGAGGTTTTGCAGTATGTTACTGGAGGATCACGTTACAATAAAAGTGTCTTTATACTGCAATGATGCAACAACAACCACTTGTATTTATATAGCGCCTTTAACGTAGTAAAACGTCCCAAAGCGCTTCACAGGCAAAATTCGACACAGAAGGAGACATTAGCGACAGGCGACCAAAAGCTGGGTCAGAGAGGTCGGTTTTAAGGAGCGTCTTAAAGGAGGAGAGAGAGGCGGAGAGGTTTAGGGAGGGAGTTCCAGAGCTCGGGGCCCAGGCAACAGAAGGCACGGCCACCGATGGTGGAGCGAAGGGAGTGGGGGTTCCATTGCAGTGTCAGCTGTGGCTCAGTGGGCAGCGCCCTCGCCTCTGAGTCAGAAGGTTGTGGGTTCGAGTTCCACTCCCAGGACTTGAGCACAAAAATCTAGGCTGACACTCCCAGTGCAGTACTGAGGGAGCGCCGCACTGCCGGAGGGGCGGTACTGAGGGAGCGCCGCACTGTCGGAGGGGCGGTACTGAGGGAGCGCTGCACTGTCGGAGGGGCGGTACTGAGGGAGCGCCACACTGTCGGAGGGGCGGTACTGAGGGAGCGATGCACTGTCGGAGGGGCAGTACTGAGGGAGCGCCGCACTGTCGGAGGGGCGGTACTGAGGGAGCACCGCACTATCGGAGGGGCAGTACTGAGGGAGCGCCGCACT